>NW_026610559.1:0-228000 GCF_029499605.1 Hyla sarda
CCATTCATCTAATAATTCCCTATATACTGTGCCACCATTAATGAACTATATACTGTGCCACCATTAATGAACTATATACTGTGCCAGCATTAATGAACTATATACTGTGCCACCATTAATTAACTATATACTGTGCCACTATTAATGAACTACATACTGTGCCACCATTAATGAACTATATACTGTGCCAGCATTAATGAACTATATACTGTGCCACCATTAATGAACTATATACTGTGCCACCATTAATGAACTATATACTGTGCCACCATTAATGAACTATATACTGTGCCACCATTAATGAACTATATACTGTGCCACCATTAATGAACTATATACTGTGCCACCATTAATGAACTATATACTGTGCCACTATTATTTAACTATACTGTGCCACCACTAAGGGTGCGTTCACACGTGCATATTTTCTGCTGCAGATCTGCTGCAGATTTGCTTTAGCAGAATTCTCTACCCATTGTCAATGGGAAGCAAAATCTGCAGCAGATCTGCAGCAAAAATAGGCACGTTTGAACGCACCCTAAGGATCTATACACAGTGCCAGCATACACAAAAAATATAATGTTCCAATATAATGAAATATATACTGTGCTTCCATAAATTCCCTATATACTGTGCTTACATTCCTCCAATAATTCCTTAATAATGTGCTTCATACAATAAATACAAGCACATAACATAAAGGCACATACATTACATAGGTCATATACACACATACAGTACATAGGTAATATACACACATACAGTACATAGGTAATATACACACATACAGTACATAGGTAATATACACACATACAAAGAGACACTGACACATACATACAGGTACAAATATACATTAAGAAACATAAATACACAGACACACATATAACATGGAATATATACTAAAAGATACAGCCGATAAGCACATCATACATACAGGTACACACATACAATCACTCACAGATATATACACACATACATACATACACACACACACACATACATACACACATACAGATTCACTTGCTCATATACATACACACATACATAGATTCACTTGCTCATATATATACACACACACACATATACATACAAACACACATACATAGATTCACTTGCTCATATATATATACACACACACATACATAGATAGATTCACTTGCTCACATATACACACACATATACATACCAGTGGCGTTGCGACCCGGGTGCGGGGGGTGCGGCCCTAACCTAATGGGTTGACACCAAGACGCTCCGCAGCACCCCCCTCCCCAGCTACACTGACACCCCCCTACTGTGCCCGACCGGCCTCCCATCCGTCAGCACCCCCCCCGCCTTCACCTGCGCTGTGTGTGTGCAGTGCGCCCGTCCATCAGCAACCCCCCCTCTTTCAGTGCGCCCGTCCGTCATCACACCACCCCCCTCACCTTCACCAGCACTGTGCCCGGCCTCCGCTCCCACGTCTGCGCCGGCCTGACGTCACACCGTATGGCCGCGCAGGGGGACGTCAGTTACGTCACTCGCAGGGCGCCCAGTGAGAAGGATCGCTGCGCTGGATGGGTGAGTGTGTGTGTCTGTCTCTCTGTCTGTCTGTCTCTATCTATGTTTGTGTGTGTGACTCTGTGTGTGTGTCTGTCTGTGAGTGTGTGTGTCTCTGACTGTGTGTGTGTTTGTGTGTGTGTCTCTCTGTGTTGTATGTGGTTTCTTTTTTGTGTGTGCGTGTGTGTGTGGGGGGGGGGGGGGGGTTGAACCAGTGATCTAATGTGGGGAGACTTTGACCCATTGTGGGGAACCTGCAAGGGAACCTGCGGCCTAATGTGGGGAAACTACTACCTAATGTGGGGAGTCTATTCTACCTAATGTGGGGAGTCTATTCTACCTAATGTGGGGAATCCGTGCTACCGAATGTGGGGAATCTATGCTACCTAATGTGGGGAAACTGCTACCTAATGTGGGGAATCTGTGCTACCTAATGTGTGGAAATTGCTACCTAATGTGGGGTAACTGGTACCTACCTAATGTGGGGGAACTGGTACCAAATGTAGGTAATCTATGCTGCCTAATGTGGGGAAAAGATGCTACCTAATGTGGGGAAACTGCTACCTACCTAATGTGGGGGAACTGCTGCCTACCTAATGCTCCCCCCCTGGCAGTAGCACCCTCATCATCCACCAGCAACACCCCCCCCCAGCAGCACCTCCATCAGCAGATCCTGTCAGGAGGATGATCCTGCCGATGGATGATGGGGGTAATACTGCCAGGGGGGATGGCCAGTAGCACCCTCATCATCCTCCAGCAACACCCCCCCCCCAGTAGTAGCACCCCCATCATCCACTAGCAACACCACCAATACCTCCCTCCCGTAGTAATAGCATCAGCTAACGGATGTTGAGGGGTGTTACTGCGGTTGTGGTATTATATTCAGAGGGTGCACTGTATGGCAACGTTATATTCAGAGGGCGCAGTTTGTGGTAGTATTATATTCAGAGGGCGCAGTTTGTGGTAGTATTATTAGAGATGAGCGAACGTACAGTAAATTCGATTCGTCACAAACTTCTCGGCTCGGCAGTTGATGACTTATCCTGCGTAAATTAGTTCAGCCTTCAGGTGCTCCGGTGGACTGGAAAAGGTGGATACAGTCCTAGGAAAGAGTCTCCTAGGACTGTATCCACCTTTTCCAGCCCACCGAAGCACCTGAAAGCTGAACTAATTTATGCAGGAACTGCATCAACTGCCGAGCCGAGAAGTTTGTGACGAGTTGAATTTACTGTAGTTCGCTCATCTCTAAGTATTATATTCAGAGGGCGCAGGGGGTGGTAGTATTATATTCAGAGTGTACAGTATGTGTTGGTATTATATTCAGAGGGTACAGTATGTGGTAGTATTATATTCAGTGGGTACAGTGTGTGGCTGTATTATATTCAGGGGTACAGTATGTGGCAGATTTATGTTCAGAGTGTACAGTGTCTGTTGGCATTATATTCAGAATGTACAGTGTGTGGTAGTATTATATTCAGTGGGTATGGTGTATGGAAGGTTTATAATCAAAGAGTATAGTGTATAGTAGTATTATATTTAGAGGATACAGTGTCTGGCAGGTTTATAACAATAATTGTTTTCATATAGAGGATGAGAATGCGCTGACATAGTGAGGAGACGTCTGGGCGTCACATTCTACAGACAGAAGTTTTAGCTGGACCAGGCGGTATGTACCATCTGAATTAGATAAGGGAAGACTATAGAGAAGACGTCACCTGTAGTCACTGATATCATTGTTCATTCTCCTCTCTATGTCCTATAAGACCTGTAGTCTCTTGTCAGTTCTACAGTTAGGTCAGTGAAACTACAACTCCCAGCATAACCTCAAAACTGCTCAAAGGGGTACTCTACTGGAAAACATTTTTTTTAATCAACTGGTGCTACAAAGTTAAACAGATTTGTAAATTACTTCTATTAAAAAATCTTAATCCTTCCAGTACTTATTAGCTGCTGTATAAGCGATTCACAGGAAGTTATTTTCTTTTTTAATTTATTTTCTGTCTGACCACAGTGCTCTGTGCTGACACCTCTGTCCATGTCAAGAACTGTCCATAGTAGGAGCAAATCCCCATAGCAAACCTCTGGACAGTTCCTGACATGGACAGAGGTGTCAGCAAATAGCACTGTGGTCAGACTGGAAATAACTATACAACTTCCTGTGGAGCATACACCAGCTTATAAGTACTGTAAGTATTAAGATTTTAAATAGAAGTAATTTAAAAATCTGTTTAACTTTCTGGCACCAGTTGATATAAAAGTAAATGTTTTCCAGTGGAGTACCCCTTTAAGTAATTCTGGGAGCAGTATATTTAACTGATGAAAACTTCTTTAACCCTTTCCCATTCTGTGGCAACTGGTATATCTGATTATTATACTGGAATTTCTCATAATGCGCTACAACAGTGGTGTCTGTCACAACAGGCTAAAAACTTACTGGGGGGAGGAGGGAGGTATGGGGGTGACACCATTTTCTACCGCACCGGGTGACACCAACTATAGCAACGCCACTGTATACATACATACATATACATAGATTCACTTGCTCATATATATATATACACATATACATAGATTCACTTGCTCACACATATATATATATATATATATATATATATATATATATACACACACACACACACACATACGCACACATACATAGATACACATATACATAGATTCACTTGCTCATATATATATACACATATACATAGATTCACTTGCTCACACATATATATATATATATATATATATATATATATATATACACATACACACACACATACACACACATACATACATACACATATACATAGATTCACTTGCTCACATATATAGGCACATACATAGAGATAGACACACACACAAACACACATATATATGCACCTCACACTGACATACAGTCACTCACATATATACACAGTCAGTTACACTAAGGCCCCAGCCATCCCTCTCTGCACAGGCACATACATAGAGATACACACAAACACATACGCACAAATATATATACATACACACACACACTGACATACAATCACTCACATATACACACACACACTTAGACACAATCACTCACATATATTTACAGTCACTTACAGTAAGGGCTGCATAGACTGAATTTTGTGTCTGGACATGCAGTGGGCGGGGCTTCTCTCTGCCTCCGCTGCTCCTGTCTCCTCTGTGTGGAGAGAAGCAGAGAAATGGCAGATAATGACAGGGAGAGTGGCGCCCCTTGCTGCAGGGAGGGCACAGCACCCTCCATTAAACCACATACAAATCTCCCCAGCAATGGATCCTTTTTACTTCACCTGTCACCCTGCAGCTCTTTTTGTGAGGGCACTAGAGGGGCAGGTGAGGAAAAGGGCAGGGGCTCCAGCTCCCTTTCACTCCTATGTGTGCACGTCCCTGCACCCACACATTGCTTTGTGTCCACATATGGAGTCAGGGGTGGGCTGACAACACTTGGGGCCCCCAGACCAAAAAAAGGAAGGGCCCACTGCCTCCTCAGTCTTCTACCACGTCCCTTTTCCACCCAAATCTCCCACATAATAAACTAAAATGTGTTTATGTAAGAAACACTTTAACGTAGGCAAATTTCCATGACCAATAATACTGGTATACAAGGAGTAAATATATACCACTGATCTGCAGCGTCCTCTTTCCTTTTCTTCTCTGTCTGGATCAGACCACCATGTCAATCTCTTACCATCTGCAGGGCAAACATGTCAGACTCTACATTTTTTCAGTGTCCACCCATCTATAGGCCCACAAACTGTAATAATCCCCTTCAGGTAGATAGGTAGCCACGTAAATAAGTAACTAGGTAGGCGGATCAGGAATCCAGATATGTAGGTAGGTGACTAGCCAGGTAGGTAGGTAGGGGGCTAGCAAGGTAGTTAGGCAGCCATGTATGAAGGCCAGACATGTACATAGTTAGGTAGCCAGGTATGTAGGTAGTTAGATAGCCCGGTATGTAGGTAAGTATTTAGGCATACATATAAAGTTAGGTAGCCCCCCCCCTTCCCTGTTGGTATAGACAGCAGAATTACCCCCCCCCCTCTTCCTTGTAGGTATAGGCAGCAGAGTTAACCCCCCTTCCCTGTAGGCATAGGCGGTAGAGTTAACCCCCCTTCCCCATAGGTTTAGGCAGCAGAGTTAACCCTCCTCCCTGTAGGTATAGGAACAGAGTAGACCCCTCCCCCTTTCTCCATAGGTATAGGCAGCAGTTAACCCCCCCTTTCCTCATAGGTGAATAGTGATTTTTCTGTACGTACACACAGTCAGGTTTACAACAAGTTTTCCGCTACAAGTTTGATCCTCGGCAAATTTCTCACAACTCAAACTCGGAACGGGGAACTTACGGCACCGATCTCTTTTTTTTCCAGGCCATTGGGTCACCAGAGATCCGAATGGCCTGGAAATGTCATATGGAAGGTCACAGTTTAGAGACCACTGCACAGTGGTCACCAAACTGTGGCCCTCCAGATATTGCAAAACTACAACTTTCAGCATCCCCAGACAGCCAACCCCATGTTTCCTGCTGTGAGTTTGAAGAGGAGCAGGCTCTCTGTGCTAAATTTTTGGCAGCAAATTTCCGCTGATGAAAATCCACCTCAACCCCTATTTTATAATGCAGATCTGTCACAAATATGCAGCAAAATGAGCATAATGAGCGGCTGTTCTGACTCGGATTTACCTAAGGTTCATTATTTTTCTCTAGGATACAGCATGGCGGCAGCAGCTACATCATAAGTATTTAAAATATTTTTAATGCTGCCCCCCAGGTTCCTGGTTGAAAATATAGCCCAGTGTGTCAGAAATGTGACAGACCCTATTTAACTCTTCCCATTTCATTTATTTTCTTTTTTTTTTCTCCTTCCCTGCCTTCTAAGATAACTTTTTATTTTTCCACCAACAGAGTCGTATAATGGGGATTTTTTTTATTTATAGCACAACATTCTTTAATATTTTGTCTTGTAAAATGTTAGATATCACAATGGAAGCCTAATAGATCCCATTAAAAATAACACTATAAAATCATACAGTGGCCTTACCAGCTTTCTTTCTTAACCTTCCCTTATGACATCACACATGTGACATCAGTCTTTGGTTGATACCTTTACCAGCCACTAGTACAGTTCAGGCCTTAGGTATCAGAGGGAGCGCACACAAAGAGCAGATGAGGAAGAGGACAAGATGACACAGGAGAGGTACATCAATCCTAAATATTGATCAGAATACATCTAGAGTTCTAGACTTGCAAATAATGACTAGATCTTTTAAATATAATGTGTCACAATAATAGTGTTAATTGTATTAAATCTAGTTATTTAACTATACACTTTGCTGATTGTCACGATGCCGGCTGGCAGGAGGTGGATCCTCTGTGCCAGAGAGGGATAGCGAGGACCGTGCTAGTGGACCGGTTCTAAGACACTACTGGTTTTCACCAGAGCCAGCCGCAAAGCGGGATGGTCTTGCTGCGGCGGTAGTGACCAGGTCGTATCCACTAGCAACGGCTCACCTCTCTGGCTGCTGAAGATAGGCGAGGTACAAGGGAGTAGGCAGAAGCAAAGTCGGACGTAGCAGAAGGTCGGGGGCAGGCGGCAAGGTTCGTAGTCAGGGGAGATAGCAGAAGTTCTGGTACACAGGGTATTAGACACACAAAACGCTTTCACTAGGCACTAAGGCAACAAGATCCGGCAAGGAAGTGCAAGGGAGGAGGTTAGATATAGTCAGGGACCAGGTGGGAGCCAATTAGGCTAATTGGGCCAGGCACCAATCATTGGTGCACTGGCCCTTTAAGTCTCAGGGAGCTGGCGCGCGCGCGCCCTAGAGAGCGGAGCCGCGCGCGCCAGCACATGACAGCAGGGGACGGGAACGGGTAAGTGACCTGGGATGCGATTCGCGAGCGGGCGCGTCCCGCTGTGCGAATCGCATCCCCAACGGCCATGACAGAGCAGCGCTCCCGGTCAGCGGGACTGACCGGGGAGCTGCAGGGAGAAAGACGCCGTGAGCGCTCCGGGGAGGAGCGGGGACCCGGAGCGCTAGGCGTAACAGTACCCCCCCCCTTAGGTCTCCCCTTCTCTTTATCGGGTAACTGCCTCCCCTGGGATGAGGACACCGGGAAAGGATGGAGGGATTCCTCAACGGCAGGCAGAACCGCAGGAGTAGGAATGGGGAGAGAGGGCAGAGGGCGAGACCTGGCACGGGGCAGTGTGACACCAGGACGAGGGCCATGAGGGGACACAGAAGCTTGCCTGATGGAACTGGGAGGGGGGGAGGGGCATTTCCTGTGGCAGGCAGAGTCCTTAATGACCTTAGGGGGACCGGATACAGGAGGAACCACAGGGTCACGGCAGGGAGTACTGGGAACCGGTTGAAGGCAGTCCTTGGAACAAGAGGGACCCCAACTCTTGATCTCCCCAGTGGACCAATCCAGGGTTGGGGAATGGTGTTGAAGCCAGGGTAGTCCAAGGAGAACTTCAGAAGAGCAATTAGGAAGGACAAAAAATACAATCTCCTCGTGATGAGGTCCGATGCACATTAGGAGGGGCTCCGTGCGGTAACGCACGGTGCAATCCATCCTGGCTCCGTTGACCGCGGAAATGTGGAGTGGCTTGACAAGACGGGTCACCGGAATGCGGAATTTATTCACAAAGGACTCCCGAATAAAATTCCCAGAAGCTCCAGAGTCCAGGCAGGCCACGGCTGAGAGGGGAGAGCTGGCTGAAGTGGAAATCCGAACAGGTACCGTGAGACGTGGAGAAGCCGACTTGGCATCAAGAGACGCCACACCCACGAGAGCTGAGTGCGAGCGTGCGTTTCCCAGACGTGGAGGACGGATTGGGCAATCCACCAAAAAATGTTCAGTACTGGCACAGTACAGACAAAGATTCTCTTCCTTACGGCGATTCCTCTCTTCCAGGGTCAGGCGAGACCGATCCACTTGCATGGCCTCCTCGGCGGGAGGCCTAGGCGCAGATTGCAGTGGAGACTGTGGGAGAGGTGTCCAGAGATCTAAGTCTTTTTCCTGGCGGAGCTCTTGATGCCTCTCAGAAAAACGCATGTCAATGCGAGTGGCTAGATGAATGAGTTCATGCAGGTTAGCAGGAGTCTCTCGTGCGGCCAGAACATCTTTAATGTTGCTGGATAGGCCTTTTTTAAAGGTCGCGCAGAGAGCCTCATTATTCCAGGATAGTTCAGAAGCAAGAGTACGGAATTGTATGGCGTACTCGCCAACGGAGGAATTACCCTGGACCAGGTTCAGCAGGGCAGTCTCAGCAGAAGAGGCTCGGGCAGGTTCCTCAAAGACACTTCGAATTTCCGAGAAGAAGGAGTGTACAGAGGCAGTGACGGGGTCATCGCGGTCCCAGAGCGGTGTGGCCCATGACAGGGCTTTTCCAGACAGAAGGCTGACTACGAAAGCCACCTTAGACCTTTCAGTAGGAAACTGATCCGACATCATCTCTAAGTGCAAGGAACATTGCGAAAGAAAGCCACGGCAAAACTTAGAGTCCCCATTAAATTTGTCCGGCAAGGACAGGCGGAGGCTAGGAGCGGCCACTTGCCGCGGAAGGGGTGCTGGAGCTGGCGGAGGAGATGGTTGTTGCTGCTGTAGCTGCGACTGTACTTGCTGTAGTTGTGACTGGAGTTGCTGTGTCATGGTGGTCAAGTACGACAGCTGGTGATCTTTTGCGACTGCTGGGCGATCTGACGAGCTTGCTGGGCGACCAGCGTAGGGAGGTCAGCGACAACTGGCAGAGGAACTTCAGCGGGATCCATGGCCGGATCTACTGTCACGATGCCGGCTGGCAGGAGGTGGATCCTCTGTGCCAGAGAGGGATAGCGAGGACCGTGCTAGTGGACCGGTTCTAAGACACTACTGGTTTTCACCAGAGCCCGCCGCAAAGCGGGATGGTCTTGCTGCGGCGGTAGTGACCAGGTCGTATCCACTAGCAACGGCTCACCTCTCTGGCTGCTGAAGATAGGCGAGGTACAAGGGAGTAGGCAGAAGCAAAGTCGGACGTAGCAGAAGGTCGGGGGCAGGCGGCAAGGTTCGTAGTCAGGGGAGATAGCAGAAGTTCTGGTACACAGGGTATTAGACACACAAAACGCTTTCACTAGGCACTAAGGCAACAAGATCCGGCAAGGAAGTGCAAGGGAGGAGGTTAGATATAGTCAGGGACCAGGTGGGAGCCAATTAGGCTAATTGGGCCAGGCACCAATCATTGGTGCACTGGCCCTTTAAGTCTCAGGGAGCTGGCGCGCGCGCGCCCTAGAGAGCGGAGCCGCGCGCGCCAGCACATGACAGCAGGGGACGGGAACGGGTAAGTGACCTGGGATGCGATTCGCGAGCGGGCGCGTCCCGCTGTGCGAATCGCATCCCCAACGGCCATGACAGAGCAGCGCTCCCGGTCAGCGGGACTGACCGGGGAGCTGCAGGGAGAAAGACGCCGTGAGCGCTCCGGGGAGGAGCGGGGACCCGGAGCGCTAGGCGTAACACTGATGATCACAAATGACCAAGTATATACTGTTTATATTCAATTCTATTATACAAAGAGTTGGGGGGGGTGTATGTCCTGTATGGGTATATTAAGTCTATGGGGGAGAATCATCAAAACCTGTGTAGAGGAAGAGTGGAGCATCAGATCAGATCGCTTCTTTCAGTTTTTAGAGGCCTTTTTAAAATGAAAGAATCAATCTTATTGGTTTCTACGGGCAACTGGTCAACATTTCCTCTGCGCTGGTGTTGATAAATCTCCCCCTATATGTATAGTTTTCTATACTAAGAAAGTCAAAAGCACCTAAATGTCTAAAACACACCTATATGTTCAGTGTATGTGACCTACTAATGGGGGTGACAGGGAAGTAATGTAAGAGATGTCTGACCTTTAACATGACCTCCTGTTATAACCTAAAACAAGAAATTAGGCTGAAATAACGTATATTTCACTATTATAATGCTGGATTTCTTGTATGACTATTAGTACTGAATCATAAAAAGAAATGCATACATTGAATTTTCTTTAACATGATTGTCCCACAGAGCAAATTTGGTAAAATCAGATGTGTGCCCCATACATATATGTAAAGGGGTACAAAAATAATTTATATCCCTGTAGAGTTCTTCTCCCTCATGGATCTGATCCCCTAGTATCCTCTCTGAGCTGGAACCCTACCGTTGCCAGGCAACTTTCCCCCAATCCCCCTTGCTTATAAGCACAGTGGAAACAAACTGCCATTACCTTCAGGACACTGCAGTTGAACTGAGCATGTGTTAGGGTGCATTCACACCACGTTTTAGCTATACAGGGACCTGATTTGGCTGGGGGCAGTGAAAACCAGGTGCTCCCTTATCCCAGCCGGACCTGGCCCCCTTCTCATTCATTTGAATGATCTGACCAGAGTCAAACTGCGGTTTTCAGTTGGTTCAGAAAAACGGATATGGGGCAAAAATGAGCCGACCGGAGACATTGTTTGACTCCGGTTGGCTCATTTAAATGAATGAGAAGGGGGCCGGGACCGGCTGGGATATGGGAGCGCCCGGTTTTCACTCCCCCCAGCTGGATCCGGTCCCCATATAGCTAAAACGTGGTGTGAACCCACCCTTACCCCGACTTAGTGGGTCGTAACCAACAGTTATCAATACAATGCAGGTACATGGAGAATTAGTAATCTTATATCTCTCAAACAATATTGTAATCCTGGTACATTTAAATATGTTAAATGTCACATAATGCATTAGTATAGAACTTTTGTTTATTGGTATTTTTTTTTTTAAATGAGACAACTTCTTTAACCCCTTATGGACCCAGCCATTTTACACCTTAGGGCCAGGCCATATTTTGCACATCTGACCACTGTCACTTTAAACATTAATAACTCTGGAATGCTTTTAGTTATCATTCTGATTCCGAGACTGTTTATTCGGGACATATTCTACTTTAACATAGTGGTAACATTTTGTGGTAACTTGCATCCTTTCTTGGGGAAAAATCCCAAAATTTGATGAAAAATTTGAAAATTTAGCATTTTTCTAACTTTGAAGCTCTCTGCTTGTAAGGAACATGGATATTCCAAATATTTTTTTATATTCACATATGCAATATGTCCACTTTATGTTTGCATCATAAAATTTACGTATTTTCACTTTTGGAAGACACCAGAGGGCTTCAAAGTTCCAAACTCACTATTTTTCAGGGACCAGTTCAGGTTTGAAGTGGATTTGAAGGGTCTTCATCTTAGAAATACCCCACAAATGACCCCATTATAAAAACTGCAACCCCCAAAGTATTCAAAATGACATTCAGTCAGCGTTTTAACCCTTTAGGTGTTTCACAGGAATAGCAGCAAAGGGAAGGAGAAAATTCACAATCTTCATTTTTTACACTCGCATGTTCTTGTAGACCCAATTTTTGAATTTTTACAAGGGGTAAAAGGAGAAAATGTATACTTATATTTGTAGCCCAATTTCCCTCGAGTAAGCACATACCTCATATGTCTATGTAAAGTGTTCGGCGAGCGCAGTAGAGGGCTCAGAAGCGAAGAAGGGGGTTTTGGAGAGTACGTTTTTCTGAAATGGTTTTTGGGGGCATGTTGCATTTAGGAAGCCCCTATGGTGCCAGAACAGCAAAAAAAAAAACACATGCCATACCATTTTGGAAACTAGACCCCTTGAGGAGCGTAACAAGGAATTAAGTGAGCCTTAATACCCCACAGGTTTTTCACCACTTTTGCATATGTAAAAAAATAAATAAAAAATTCACTAAAATGTGTGTTTCCCCCCAAATTTCACATTTTTGCAAGGGTTAATAGCAGAAAATAGCCCCCAAAATTTGTAACCCCATCTCTTCTGAGTATGGAGGTACTCCATAAGTTGACCTGAAGTGCACTACGGGTGAGAAGAGAAGGAGTCATATTTGGCTTTTTGAGAGCAAATTTTGCTCGGGGGGCATGTCGCATTTAGGAAGCCCCTATGGTGCCAGGACAGCAAAAGAAAAAACACATGGCATACCCTTTTGGAAACTAGACCCCTTGAGGAATGTAACAAGGAATCAAGTGAGCCTTAATACCCCACAGGGGTTTCACGACTTTTGCATACGTAAAAAAAAAAAAAAAATTCACTAAAATGTGTGTTTCCCCCCCAAAATTTCAAATTTTTGCAAGGGTTAATAGGGGAAGCCCCTATGGTGCAAGGACAGCAAAATAACCCCCACATAGCATACCATTTTGGAAACTAGACCCCTTGAGGAACATAACAAGGGGTACAGTGAGCATTTACCACCCCCCCCCCCCCCCCCACTGGTGTCTGTCAGGTCTTTGGAACAGTGGGCTGTACAAAATGTTTTATTTGCACAGCCCACTGTTCCAAAGATCTGTCAGACACCAGTGGGGTGTAAATTCTCACTGCACCCCTCATTACATTCCGTGAGGGGTGTAGTTTCCGAAATGGGGTCACATGTGGGGTTTTATTGTTTTTGCGTTTGTCAAAACCGCTGTAACAATCAGCCACCTCTGTGCAAATCACATCAAATGTACATGGTGCACTCTCCCTTCTGGGCCTTGTTGTGCGCCCCCAGAGCACTTTGCGCCCACATATGGGGTATCTCCGTAGTCGGGAGAAATTGCTTTACAAATTTTGGGGGGCTTTTTTCCCTTTTACCTCTTGTCAAAATGAAAAGTATAGGGCAACATCAGCATGTTAGTGTAAAAAATTTATTTTTTTACACTAACATGCTGGTGTAGACCCCATCTTCACCTTTTCATAAGGGGTGAAAGGAGATAAAGCCCCCCAAAATTTGTTAGGCAATTTCTTCCGAGTACGGTGATACCCCATATGTGGCCCTAAACTGTTGCCTTGAAATACGACAGGGCTCTGAAGTGAGAGAGCGCCATGTGCATTTGAGGCCTGAATTAGGGATTCGCATAGGGGTGGACATAGGGGTATTCTACGCCAGTGATTCCCAAACAGGGTGCCTCCAGCTGTTGAAAAACTCCCAGCATGCTTGGACAGTCAACGGCTGTCTGGCAATACTGGGAGTTGTTGTTTTGCAACAGCTGGAGGCTCCATTTTGGAAACAGTGGCGCACCAGACGTTTTTAATTTTTATTGGGGAGGGGAGGGGGGCTGTGTAGGGGTATGTGTATATGTAGTGTTTTTACTTTTTATTTTATTTTGTGATAGTATAGTGTAGTGTAGTGTTTTTAGGGTACAGTCACATGGGCGGGGGATTACAGCGAGTTTTCCGCTGCGAGTTTGAGCTGCCAGGCAAAATTTGCTGCATCGCAAACTTGCAGCCTGATACTCACTGTAAGCCCCCTGCCCATGTGAATGTACCCTGTACATTCACAGGGGGGCCTCCAGCTGTTGCAAAACTACAACTCCCAGCATGCACTGTCTATCAGTGCATGCTGGTAGGTATAGTTTTGCAACAGCTGGAGGCACACGGGTTGGGAAACACTGAGTTAGGAAACAGACAATGTTTACCAACCAGTGTGCCTCCAGTTGTTGCAAAACCACTACTCCCAAACATTCTCAGGCATGCTGGAAGTAGATGTTCTGCAACATCTTTAGAGCCAGATGTTGCCAAACTACAACTCCCAGCATGCTTGGAGTTGTAGTTTTGCAACATCTGGAGGACTACAGTTTGCAGACCACTAATACAGTGGTTCCCAATCTGTGCCCTTCCAGATGTTGCAAAACTACAACTCCCAGTATGCCAAAACTGTCCAGGCATGCTGGGAGTTGTAGTTCTGCAACATCTGAAGGGCCAGATGTTACAGAACTACAACTCCCAGCATGCCTGGACAGTAATGGCATGCTGAGGATGTGTAGTTTTGCAACATCTGGAAGGGCACAGTGGTCTCCAAACTGTGGACCTCCAGATGTTGCAAAACTGCAACTCCCAGCATGCCCAGGGCATTTGCCCTGGATGCCTGCTGAAGCATTTCAGCAGGCATCCGCTTCTGATCTCAGCCCGGCGCGCGGCAGGGACCGGAAAACGCCAGGACGTACGGGGACGTCCTGGGTCCTTAAAGCCCAGGGTGCGGGGACGTCCCCGTACGTCCTGGGTCCTTAAGGGGCTAAAGGTGTACTCCGCCCATAGACATCTTATCCCCTATCCAAAACATTGTGGATGAGATGTCTGATCCTGGAGTGGGTCTGGCCACTTGGACCCCCCACGATATCTGGGCCGACTCTGCGGAATCTGTGGCAATCCATATCGCCAAACCACACCCCCTCTATTCATGTCTATCCAATACTGGATTAAACTATGTGGAATGTTGATTTAGGGATCTATCCAATTGCTAGCAGGCCATGGACACAAGATTACATATAAGATAAGGTTATATGCCGACCAGGTATTATATTGTAGTTCCCAGCGAATTGAATCTAACTTTGAAGGGGAAGTGCCTTTAGGCACTTCCCCCTTCAAAGTTAGCGGGTCATGTAGAAATTTTTCTGTACCATGTCTATGACAATCATGGGTGCTTTTTGCCTTCCTTAGGTTGTAGGGCTATTGTTACCATTAAAATTGTCAGAACCCTAAAATAAACCCTAACAGACCCAACTAAACTAAGGAATACATGTTCATAGTTATTAAAAAGAGGAAACACACCCCTCAAGGAACATAACAAGGGGTACAGTGAGCCTTAACACCCCACAGGTGTTTGATGACTTTTTGTAAAATTTGGATGAGTAAATAAAAAAAATAGGAGGAAATACGAGAAAATGCCCCTCAAAATTTGTAACCCCATTTCTTCTGGGTTTGGAAGACTTCCATATATGGATGTAAAGTGCTCTGCTAGCAAACTACAATGATCAGAAGAGAAGACGCGCCATTGGGCTTTTGGAGAGAGAATTCGTCTGGAATTCAAGTCAAGGGACATTTGCGTTTACAAAGCCCCCATGGTGCCAGAACAGTGGACCCCCCCCCCCACATGTGACTGTATTTCGGAAACAACACCCCTCACAGAATGTAACAATGGGTGCAGTGAGCATTTAGACCCCACTGACATTTGACAGACTTTTGGAACAGTGGGCTGTGCAAATGAAAACTTAAATTTTTCATTTTCATGGACCCCTGTTCCAAAAATCTGTCAGACACCAGTAGGGCATAAATGCTCACTGCACCCCTTATTACATTCCATGAGGGGTGTAGTTTCCAAAATGGGGTCACATGTTGGGGGGGTTCCGCTGTTCTGGCACCATGGGGGCTTTGTAAACGCACATGGCCTTCAATTCCAGCCAAATTCTCTCTCCAAAAGTCCAATGGCGCTCCTTCTCTTCTGAGCCCTGTAGTGAGCCAGCAGAGCACTTTATGTCCACACATGGGGTTATTTATATATTCAGAAGAAATGGTGATACAAATTATGGGGGGCTTTTTCTCAATTACCCCTTGTGAAAATGAAAAATTTGGGATAACATTAGAAAATAGAAATATTAGCAATAAATTCATCATAAAATATACTTACTGTTAAATACTTTAACTCAATATAAAATAAAAACAATAATAATTTATAAAATTTAAAAAATATATATAAAAAATATGTATAGAAAAATCTAAAATCACTAACTAAAAAATAAAATACACAAAATACATAAAAAATACAAATAATAACATAAATAAATATAACAAAAATAAAATATAGCACCAATCACTAATAATAAATAGATTAAGATTATACAAGCAAGTACTTTCTGAATAAGATAACGTTTTTTCACTTCCATCTACTGTTTATATATATATATATATATATATATATATATATATAATTCCCTCTGCTTCCCTTCTCCCTTCCTTATTCCCCCCCACCCCTCCCTTGCAACTTACATGCTACTCAAGAAATCCATATCTTTAGACATCATATATCCCAGACTACCATAGCTTATTACATAACAAACAGAATAAATAGCAGTCTATACCGATTCACAGAATATAAATAAATAAAATATTTTTTTCTTTTAAAATTGCATGAGTTACAAGATCATTTACATGAGAATATAATTACTCATGTTAATAACACACTTTTACATACTCCATGGTCTGCACTATGGATAATTTGGAACATACCCTACACAGTCTAAGTCCCATAACATGTGCAGTAGTACTCTAGAAGTGAAATACAGACAAAGTCCGAAGTCATGCGCACAGGTCCAGCAATATGTAGATATCGCGAAAAGTGAATCATCCATCATGAGGCTTGCGCATTGATTACCAATGCGTGGACATGCGTACCTACTGTGACATCACATGTAAACAAAGGTGGTGATAGGCGCAGACGCTAAACACATGCCAGACCATAACAAACTGTATGATTGGTTGCGACTTTTCACAGGATTGGTACACAACTATTGCGGGACACAAGATTGTGATGTGCGGCCATCTGATTGGCGATAGCACGTCACAGGAAATGAACGCAATGTGAGATTATATAAAGCCTACCTAGCATCCGGGGCACCATTAGCCTCAAAGCCCTTGACCAAGCTGGTTTATTGAGCGAAACGTCGAGGAGGCTAGCCATGTTTTAATACAGCGTGTGTTCACTGTTAGTAATGTTAATGCAGCATGCATACTCACCTACTAGTGCACAGATCAAAGTGCACAATATATATTAAATGTTGAGCACTAACAGAAACTTAGTAGCTAGGAGAGGTTTTCCTTTCCCATAAAAAATTCTGTGACACCGCCGATAATTTTAAACCGTGTGTTTCATAAGGGTAGCTTTTTAGTTTGTGAATTGAATGAAGTTTAAAAGTTTTAGGGGGGCTTCTAGTAAGGGTTTTCCCCAGAAGGGGTAGCCCCTTAAAGGTTGATATTGCACTATTACCCTGGAACCTTCAGGGATCCTTTTTTGTTTAATTCACTGACCATAGAAGGAAAGTAAACATTGCTGGTTAGCTCAATGGTGCTGATCGGGACCTCCGCGATAAAATCGTGGCGTCCCGAACAGCTTGCAGGACGCGAGGAGGATCCCTACCTGCCTCCTCGCTGTCCGATCGCCAAATGACTGCTCCATGCCTGAGATCCAGGCAGGAGCAGTTGAGTGGCAATAACACTGATCAATGCCATGCTAAAAGAAACAAAAAATAACACATACCCCAAACATTGCAAACACAAAACCCCCAAAAATCTGTCAATAGTCTCTGTCAACATCATCCTGAGAGGGATAATACACTGCACTACAATAGAAATAAAAATCCCTATCATCTATATCTCAATGGGTTCCATCTTTTCTTTTGTTCTTTTTTCTAATGCGGTTTTATAATCCCTGAGACAAGTAGTTCTGGCCCTAGAGTGTTATATATATTAGCGTCTGTAGCATGTATAAGGGACATGTTATCATACCTGTGTCTTTTTATAGGTGATTAATGCCCGGTGAGAGGGTGAAAGGGACCTATACCCCCGTCAGCTGCAGGAAAGGAACAAAGAGACAGGTAATTAATATTTATATTAATTACTGATAACAATCAGGCTAGATATAACATCTAGACCTGCAGAGATGTCATAGTCTCTACATTATACATGAAGATATATGTGTTTTTAATAAGTATATCGTCTATAGACAGCTTGTTATATAACACAACCATGTCTCAGGTAAAGAGATTAGGAACATTTCTGGTTTCTAATATCTGTCTTATATTTGTAGTAGTCCCTTTTTCAATAGACTGACCACAGATTTAAGACATAACTGTACTGTAAAGAAAAATCTATAAGTTAATGTAATAAATCACATACTATAACTGATTATTGCCATTTAAAACTATGAAAAATACATTATGTTGATTATAAAACAGAAATACAGAATGGACACAACCGTCTGTGCCTCAAGCTCGACTGCCCATTTCTTTGAGTGGCCCCTCAATGTTCTGGAAACGGGTGGAGGACATTGTCTCCATTAGAATGGGTCCCCCTACGATGCTTCGGCTGTTGATCTGAAGTGCATTCTGTGCTTTGGAATCTCGGGGGCAAACTGTATTTCTGTTATTAATTTTTAGTTTAGCAATTCCGACCGCAACATGGTTAACCTCTATCCTAAATTTCTGCACAAAATTGATAAAAGAAATTCCAAGAAATATTTTGCCAAATAAAAATATATAAAATATTGATGAAGTTGATGAATAATAATAACCACAAAAATAACAGTTTTTGATTAAAAAATAAATAAACAATAATAATTTATAAAATATTTTGCTCCTGCCCCCTTCCCCAAAAATAAAAAAACATATATTACCCTTAAAATTTATGAATAAAGGAACAAAAAATAACACATACCCCAAACATTACAAACACAAAACCCCCAAAAACCTAACAATAGTCTCTGTCAACATCATCCTGGGAGGGATAATACACTGCACTGCAATAGAAATAAAAATCCCTATCATCTATATCTCAATGGGTTCCATCTTTTCTTTTGTTCTTTTTTCTAATGCGGTTTTATAATCCCTGAGACAAGTAGTTCTGGCCCTAGAGTGTTATATATATTAGCGTCTGTAGCATGTATAAGGGACATGTTATCATACCTGTGTCTTTTTATAGGTGATTAATGCCCGGTGAGAGGGTGAAAGGGACCTATACCCCCGTCAGCTGCAGGAAAGGAACAAAGAGACAGGTAATTAATATTTATATTAATTACTGATAACAATCAGGCTAGATATAACATCTAGACCTGCAAAGATGTCATAGTCTCTACCTTATACATGAAGATATATGTGTTTTTAATAAGTATATTGTCTATAGACAGCTTCTTATATAACACAACTGTGTCTCAGGTACAAAGATTGGGAACATTTATGATTTCTAATATCTGTTTTTTATTTGTAGTAATCCCTTTTTCAATAGACAGACCGCAGATTTAAGACATAACTGTACTGTAAAGAAAAATCTATAAGTTAATGTAATAAATCCCATACTATAACTGATTATTGCCATTTAAAACTATGAAAAATACATTATGTTGATTATAAAACAGAAATACAGAATGGAGACAATCGTCTGTGGCTCAAGCTCGACTGCCCCTTTCTTTGAGTGGCCCCTCAATGTTGTGGAAACGGGTGGAGGACATTGTCTCCATTAGAATGGGTCCCCCTACGATGCTTCGGCTGTTGATCTGAAGTGCATTCTGTGCTTTGGAATCTCGGGGGCAAACTGTATTTCTGTTATTAATTTTTAGTTTAGCAATTCCCACCGCAACATGGTTAACCTCTATCCTAAATTTCTGCACAAAATTGATAAAAGACATTCCAAGAAATATTTTGCCAAATAAAAATATATAAAATATTGATGAAGTTGATGAATAATAATAACAACAAAAATAACAGTTTTTGATTAAAAAACAAATAAACAATAATCATTTATAAAATATTTTGCTCCTGCCCCCTTCCCCAAAAATAAAAAAACATATATTACCCTTAAAATTTATGAATAAAGAAACAAAAAATAACACATACTCCAAACATTGCAAACACAAAACCCCCAAAAACCTAACAATAGTGTCTGTCAACATCATCCTGGGAGGGATAATATACTGCACTACAATAGAAATAAAAATCCCTATCATCTATATCTCAATGGGTTCCATCTTTTCTTTTGTTCTTTTTTCTAATGCGGTTTTATAATCCCTGAGACAAGTAGTTCTGGCCCTAGAGTGTTATATATTAGCGTCTGTAGCATGTATAAGGGACATGTTATCATACCTGTGTCTTTTTATAGGTGATTAATGCCCGGTGAGAGGGTGAAAGGGACCTATACCCCCGTCAGCTGCAGGAAAGGAACAAAGAGACAGGTAATTAATATTTATATTAATTACTGATAACAATCAGGCTAGATACAACATCTAAACCTGCAAAGATCTCATAGTCTTTACCTTATACATGAAGATATATGTGTTTTTAATAAGTATATCGTCTATAGACAGCTTCTTATATAACACAACCATGTCTCAGGTACAGAGATTAGGAACATTTATGATTTCTAATATCTGTTTTTTATTTGTAGTAATCCCTTTTTCAATAGACTGACAGCAGATTTAAGACATAACTGTACTGTAAAGAAAAATCTATAAGTTAATGTAATAAATCACATACTATAACTGATTATTGCCATTTAAAACTATGAAAAATACATTATGTTGATTATAAAACAGAAATACAGAATGGAGACAACCGTCTGTGGCTCAAGCTCGACTGCCCATTTCTTTGAGTGGCCCCTCAATGTTCTGGAAACGGGTGGAGGATATTGTCTCCATTAGAATGGGTCCCCCTACGATGCTTCGGCTGTTGATCTGAAGTGCATTCTGTGCTTTGGAATCTCGGGGGCAAACTGTATTTCTGTTATTAATTTTTAGTTTAGCAATTCCCACCGCAACATGGTTAACCTCTATCCTAAATTTCTGCACAAAATTGATAAAAGACATTCCAAGAAATATTTTGCCAAATAAAAATATATAAAATATTGATGAAGTTGATGAATAATAATAACAACAAAAATAACAGTTTTTGTTTAAAAAACAAATAAACAATAATAATTTATAAAATATTTTGCCCCTGCCCCCTTCCCCCCCCCAAAAAAAAAACATATATTACCTTTAAAATTTATGAATAAAGAAACAAAAAATAACACATACCCCAAACATTGTAAACACAAAACCCCCAAAAACCTAACAATAGTGTCTGTCAACATCATCCTGGGAGGTATAATACACTGCACTACAATAGAAATAAAAATCCCTATCATCTATATCTCAATGGGTTCCATCTTTTCTTTTGTTCTTTTTCTAATGCGGTTTTATAATCCCTGAGACAAGTAGTTCTGGCCCTAGAGTGTTATATATTAGCGTCTGTAGCATGTATAAGGGACATGTTATCATACCTGTGTCTTTTTATAGGTGATTAATGCCCGGTGAGAGGGTGAAAGGGACCTATACCCCCGTCAGCTGCAGGAAAGGAACAAAGAGACAGGTAATTAATATTTATATTAATTACTGATAACAATCAGGCTAGATACAACATCTAAACCTGCAAAGATCTCATAGTCTTTACCTTATACATGAAGATATATGTGTTTTTAATAAGTATATCGTCTATAGACAGCTTCTTATATAACACAACCATGTCTCAGGTACAGAGATTAGGAACATTTATGATTTCTAATATCTGTTTTTTATTTGTAGTAATCCCTTTTTCAATAGACTGACCGCAGATTTAAGACATAACTGTACTGTAAAGAAAAATCTATAAGTTAATGTAATAAATCACATACTATAACTGATTATTGCCATTTAAAACTATGAAAAATACATTATGTTGATTATAAAACAGAAATACAGAATGGAGACAACCGTCTGTGGCTCAAGCTCGACTGCCCATTTCTTTGAGTGGCCCCTCAATGTTCTGGAAACGGGTGGAGGACATTGTCTCCATTAGAATGGGTCCCCCTACGATGCTTCGGCTGTTGATCTGAAGTGCATTCTGTGCTTTGGAATCTCGGGGGCAAACTGTATTTCTGTTATTAATTTTTAGTTTAGCAATTCCCACCGCAACATGGTTAACCTCTATCCTAAATTTCTCCACAAAATTGATAAAAGACATTCGAAGAAATATTTTGCCAAATAAAAATATATAAAATATTGATGAAGTTGATGAATAATAATAACAACAAAAATAACAGTTTTTGTTTAAAAAACAAATAAACAATAATAATTTATAAAATATTTATAAAAACATATATTACCCTTAAAATTTATGAATAAAGAAACAAAAAATAACACATACCCCAAACATTGTAAACACAAAACCCCCAAAAACCTAACAATAGTGTCTGTCAACATCATCCTGGGAGGTATGATACACTGCACTACAATAGAAATAAAAATCCCTATCATCTATATCTCAATGGGTTCCATCTTTTCTTTTGTTCTTTTTCTAATGCGGTTTTATAATCCCTGAGACAAGTAGTTCTGGCCCTAGAGTGTTATATATTAGCGTCTGTAGCATGTATAAGGGACATGTTATCATACCTGTGTCTTTTTATAGGTGATTAATGCCCGGTGAGAGGGTGAAAGGGACCTATACCCCCGTCAGCTGCAGGAAAGGAACAAAGAGACAGGTAATTAATATTTATATTAATTACTGATAACAATCAGGCTAGATATAACATCTAGACCTGCAGAGATGTCATAGTCTCTACCTTATACATGAAGATATATGTGTTTTTAATAAGTATATCGTCTAAAGACGGCTTCTTATATAACACAACTGTGTCTCAGGTACAGAGATTGGGAACATTTATGATTTCTAATATCTGTTTTTTATTTGTAGTAATCCCTTTTTCAATAGACAGAGCGCAGATTTAAAACATAACTGTACTGTAAAGAAAAATCTATAAGTTAATGTAATAAATCACATACTATAACTGATTATTGCCATTTAAAACTATGAAAAATACATTATGTTGATTATAAAACAGAAATACAGAATGGAGACAACCGTCTGTGGCTCAAGCTCGACTGCCCCTTTCTTTGAGTGGCCCCTCAATGTTGTGGAAACGGGTGGAGGACATTGTCTCCATTAGAATGGGTCCCCCTACAATGCTTCGGCTGTTGATCTGAAGTGCATTCTGTGCTTTGGAACCTCGGGGGCAAACTGTATTTCTGTTATTAATTTTTAGTTTAGCAATTCCCACCGCAACATGGTTAACCTCTATCCTAAATTTCTGCACAAAATTGATAACAGACATTCCAAGAAATATTTTACCAAATAAAAATATATAAAATATTGATGAAATTGATGAATAATAATAACAACAAAAATAACAGTTTTTGATTAAAAAACAAAAAAACTAAAATAATTTATAAAATATTTTGCTCCTGCCCCCTTCCCCCAAAAATAAAAAAAACATATATTACCATTAAAATTTATGAATAAAGAAACAAAAAATAACACATACCCCAAACATTACAAACACAAAACCCCCAAAAACCTAACAATAGTCTCTGTCAACATCATCCTGGGAGGGATAATACTGTTACGCCGAGCGCTCCGGGTCCCCGCTCCTCCCCGGAGCGCTCGCTTCACTCTCCCCGCGGCAGCGCTCCGGTCATGTCCTCTGACCCGGGGCGCTGCGATTCCGCTGCCAGCCGGGATGCGATTCGCGATGCGGGTAGCGCCCGCTCGCGATGCGCACCCCGGCTCCCCTACCTGACTCGCTCTCCGTCTGTTCTGTCCCGGCGCGCGCGGCCCCGCTCCCTAGGGCGCGCGCGCGCCGGGTCTCTGCGATTTAAAGGGCCACTGCGCCGCTGATTGGCGCAGTGGTTCCAATTAGTGTGTTCACCTGTGCACTTCCCTATATCACCTCACTTCCCCTGCACTCCCTTGCCGGATCTTGTTGCCTTAGTGCCAGTGAAAGCGTTCCTTGTGTGTTCCTTGCCTGTGTTTCCAGACCTTCTGCCGTTGCCCCTGACTACGATCCTTGCTGCCTGCCCCGACCTTCTGCTACGTCCGACCTTGCTTTTGCCTACTCCCTTGTACCGCGCCTATCTTCAGCAGCCAGAGAGGTGAGCCGTTGCTAGTGGATACGACCTGGTCACTACCGCCGCAGCAAGACCATCCCGCTTTGCGGCGGGCTCTGGTGAAAACCAGTAGTGGCTTAGAACCGGTCCACTAGCACGGTCCACGCCAATCCCTCTCTGGCACAGAGGATCCACTACCTGCCAGCCGGCATCGTGACAGTAGATCCGGCCATGGATCCCGCTGAAGTTCCTCTGCCAGTTGTCGCTGACCTCACCACGGTGGTCGCCCAGCAGTCACAACAGATAGCGCAACAAGGCCAACAGCTGTCTCAACTGACCGTTATGCTACAACAGTTACTACCACAGCTTCAGCAGTCATCTCCTCCGCCAGCTCCTGCACCTCCTCCGCAGCGAGTGGCCGCTCCTGGGATACGCTTATCCTTGCCGGATAAATTTGATGGGGACTCTAAGTTTTGCCGTGGCTTTCTTTCCCAATGTTCCCTGCATCTGGAGATGATGTCGGACCTGTTTCCCACTGAAAGGTCTAAGGTGGCTTTCGTAGTCAGCCTTCTGTCCGGAAAAGCCCTGTCATGGGCCACACCGCTCTGGAACCGCAATGACCCCGTCACTGCCTCTGTACACTCCTTCTTCTCGGAAATCCGAAGTGTCTTTGAGGAACCTGCCCGAGCCTCTTCTGCTGAGACTGCCCTGTTGAACCTGGTCCAGGGTAATTCTTCCGTTGGCGAGTATGCCGTACAATTCCGTACTCTTGCTTCAGAATTGTCCTGGAATAATGAGGCCCTCTGCGCGACCTTCAAAAAAGGCCTATCCAGCAACATTAAAGATGTTCTGGCCGCACGAGAAATTCCTGCTAATCTACATGAACTTATTCACCTAGCCACTCGCATTGACATGCGTTTTTCCGAAAGGCGTCAGGAACTCCGCCAAGATATGGACTCTGTTCGCACGAGGCGTTTCTTCTCCTCGGCTCCTCTCTCCTCTGGTCCCCTGCAATCTGTTCCTGTGCCTCCCGCCGTGGAGGCTATGCAGGTCGACCGGTCTCGCCTGACACCTCAAGAGAGGACACGACGCCGTATGGAGAACCTCTGCCTGTACTGTGCTAGTACCGAACACTTCCTGAGAGATTGTCCTATCCGTCCTCCCCGCCTGGAAAGACGTACGCTGACTCCGCACAAAGGTGAGACAGTCCTTGATGTCTACTCTGCTTCTCCACGTCTTACTGTGCCTGTGCGGATGTCTGCCTTCTCCTTCTCTACAGTGGCCTTCTTGGACTCTGGATCTGCAGGAAATTTTATTTTGGCCTCTCTCGTCAACAGGTTCAACATCCCGGTGACCAGTCTCGCCAGACCCCTCTACATCAATTGTGTAAATAATGAAAGATTGGACTGTACCATACGTTTCCGCACGGAGCCCCTTCTTATGAGCATCGGATCTCATCATGAGAGGATTGAACTTTTGGTCCTCCCCAATTGCACCTCGGAAATTCTCCTTGGACTTCCCTGGCTTCAACTTCATTCCCCTACCCTGGATTGGTCCACTGGGGAGATCAAGAGTTGGGGGTCCTCTTGTTCCAAGAACTGTCTAAAACCGGTTCCCAGTAACCCTTGCCGTAACTCTGTGGTTCCTCCAGTAACCGGTCTCCCTAAGGCCTATATGGACTTCGCGGATGTTTTCTGCAAAAAACAAGCTGAGACTCTACCTCCTCACAGGCCTTATGATTGAACTATCGACCTCCTCCCGGGCACTACTCCACCCCGGGGCAGAATTTATCCTCTCTCTGCCCCAGAGACTCTTGCCATGTCCGAATACGTCCAGGAGAATCTAAAAAAGGGCTTTATCCGTAAATCCTCCTCTCCTGCCGGAGCCGGATTTTTCTTTGTGTCCAAAAAAGATGGCTCCCTACGTCCTTGCATTGACTACCGCGGTCTTAATAAAATCACGGTTAAGAAGCGCTACCCCTTACCCCTCATCTCTGAACTCTTTGATCGCCTCCAAGGTGCCCACATCTTCACTAAATTGGACTTAAGAGGCGCCTATAACCTCATCCGCATCAGAGAGGGGGACGAGTGGAAAACGGCATTTAACACCAGAGATGGACACTTTGAGTATCTGGTCATGCCCTTTGGACTGTGCAACGCCCCTGCCGTCTTCCAAGACTTTGTCAATGAAATTTTTCGTGATCTGTTATACTCCTGTGTTGTTGTATATCTGGACGATATCCTAATTTTTTCTGCCAATCTAGAAGAACACCGCCAGCATGTCCGTATGGTTCTTCAGAGACTTCGTGACAACCAACTCTATGCCAAAATTGAGAAATGTCTGTTTGAATGCCAATCTCTTCCTTTTCTAGGATATTTGGTCTCTGGCCAGGGACTACAGATGGATCCAGACAAACTCTCTGCCGTCTTAGATTGGCCACGCCCCTCCGGACTCCGTGCTATCCAACGCTTTTTGGGGTTCGCCAATTATTACAGGCAATTTATTCCACATTTTTCTACCATTGTGGCTCCTATCGTGGCTTTAACCAAAAAAAATGCTGATCCCAAGTCCTGGCCTCCTCAAGCAGAAGACGCCTTTAAACGACTCAAGTCTGCCTTTTCTTCGGCTCCCGTCCTCTCCAGACCTGACCCTTCCAAACCCTTCCTATTGGAGGTTGATGCCTCCTCAGTGGGAGCTGGAGCTGTTCTTCTACAAAAAAATTCTTCCGGGCATGCTGTCACTTGTGGTTTTTTCTCTAGGACCTTCTCTCCAGCGGAGAGGAACTACTCCATCGGGGATCGAGAGCTTCTAGCCATTAAATTAGCACTTGAGGAATGGAGGCATCTGCTGGAGGGATCAAGTTCTCCTGTTATTATCTACACCGACCACAAGAACCTCTCCTACCTCCAGTCTGCCCAACGGCTGAATCCTCGCCAGGCCCGGTGGTCTCTGTTCTTTGCCCGATTTAATTTTGAGATTCACTTTCGTCCTGCCGATAAGAACATTAGGGCCGATGCTCTCTCTCGTTCCTCGGATGCCTCAGAAGTTGAACTCTCTCCGCAACACATCATTCCACCTGACTGCCTGATCTCCACTTCTCCTGCCTCCATCAGGCAGACTCCTCCAGGAAAGACCTTTGTTTCTCCTCGCCAACGCCTCGGAATCCTCAAATGGGGTCACTCCTCCCATCTCGCAGGTCATGCGGGTATCAAGAAATCTGTGCAACTCATCTCCCGCTTCTATTGGTGGCCGACTCTGGAGACGGATGTTGTGGACTTTGTGCGAGCCTGCACTATCTGTGCCCGGGATAAGACTCCTCGCCAGAAGCCCGCTGGTTTTCTTCATCCTCTGCCTGTCCCCGAACAGCCTTGGTCTCTGATTGGTATGGATTTTATTACTGATTTACCCCCTTCCCGTGGCAACACTGTTATTTGGGTGGTCGTTGATCGATTCTCCAAAATGGCACATTTCATCCCTCTTCCTGGTCTTCCTTCTGCGCCTCAGTTGGCTAAACAATTTTTTGTACACATTTTTCGTCTTCACGGGTTGCCTACGCAGATTGTCTCGGATAGAGGCGTCCAATTCGTGTCTAAATTCTGGAGGGCTCTCTGTAAACAACTCAAGATTAAATTAAATTTTTCTTCTGCATATCATCCCCAGTCCAATGGACAAGTAGAAAGGATTAACCAGATCTTGGGTGATTATTTGCGACATTTTGTTTCCTCCCGCCAGGATGACTGGGCAGATCTCCTCCCATGGGCCGAATTCTCGTATAACTTCAGGGTCTCTGAGTCTTCCTCCAAATCCCCATTTTTCGTGGTGTACGGCCGTCACCCTCTTCCCCCCCTCCCTACTCCCTTGCCCTCTGGTCTGCCCGCTGTGGATGAAATTTCTCGTGACCTTTCCATCATATGGAGAGAGACCCAAAATTCTCTCTTACAGGCTTCATCACGCATGAAGAAGTTCGCGGATAAGAAAAGAAGAGCTCCCCCCGTTTTTTCCCCTGGAGACAAGGTATGGCTCTCCGCTAAATATGTCCGCTTCCGTGTCCCTAGCTACAAGTTGGGACCACGCTATCTTGGTCCTTTCAAAATTTTGTGTCAAATTAATCCTGTCTCTTATAAACTTCTTCTTCCTCCCTCTCTTCGTATCCCTAATGCCTTTCACGTCTCTCTTCTCAAACCACTCATCCTCAACCGTTTTTCTCCCAAATCTGTTCCTCCCACTCCTGTTTCCGGCTCCTCGGACATCTTCTCGGTCAAAGAAATTTTAGCTGCCAAAAAGGTCAGAGGGAAAAATTTTTTTTTAGTGGACTGGGAGGGTTGTGGTCCTGAAGAGAGATCCTGGGAACCTGAGGACAACATCCTAGACAAAAGTCTGCTCCTCAGGTTCTCAGGCTCTAAGAAGAGGGGGAGACCCAAGGGGGGGGGTACTGTTACGCCGAGCGCTCCGGGTCCCCGCTCCTCCCCGGAGCGCTCGCTTCACTCTCCCCGCGGCAGCGCTCCGGTCACGTCCTCTGACCCGGGGCGCTGCGATTCCGCTGCCAGCCGGGATGCGATTCGCGATGCGGGTAGCGCCCGCTCGCGATGCGCACCCCGGCTCCCCTACCTGACTCGCTCTCCGTCTGTTCTGTCCCGGCGCGCGCGGCCCCGCTCCCTAGGGCGCGCGCGCGCCGGGTCTCTGCGATTTAAAGGGCCACTGCGCCGCTGATTGGCGCAGTGGTTCCAATTAGTGTGTTCACCTGTGCACTTCCCTATATCACCTCACTTCCCCTGCACTCCCTTGCCGGATCTTGTTGCCTTAGTGCCAGTGAAAGCGTTCCTTGTGTGTTCCTTGCCTGTGTTTCCAGACCTTCTGCCGTTGCCCCTGACTACGATCCTTGCTGCCTGCCCCGACCTTCTGCTACGTCCGACCTTGCTTTTGCCTACTCCCTTGTACCGCGCCTATCTTCAGCAGCCAGAGAGGTGAGCCGTTGCTAGTGGATACGACCTGGTCACTACCGCCGCAGCAAGACCATCCCGCTTTGCGGCGGGCTCTGGTGAAAACCAGTAGTGGCTTAGAACCGGTCCACTAGCACGGTCCACGCCAATCCCTCTCTGGCACAGAGGATCCACTACCTGCCAGCCGGCATCGTGACAAATACACTGCACTGCAATAGAAATAAAAATCCCTATCATCTATATCTCAATGGGTTCCATCTTTTCTTTTGTTCTTTTTTCTAATCCGGTTTTATAATCCCTGAGACAAGTAGTTCTGGCCCTAGAGTGTTAGATATATTAGCATCTGTAGCATGTATAAGGGACATGTTATCATACCTGTGTCTTTTTATAGGTGATTGATGCCCTGTGAGAGGGTGAAAGGGACCTATACCCCCGTCAGCTGCAGGAAAGGAACAAAGAGACAGATAATTAATATTTATATTAATTACTGATAACAATCAGGCTAGATACAACATCTAAACCTGCAAATATGTCATAGTCTCTACCTTATACATGAAGATATATGTGTTTTTAATAAGTATATCGTCTATAGACAGCTTCTTATATAACACAACCTTGTCTCAGGTACAGAGATTAGGAACATTTTTGATTTCTAATATCTGTTTTTTATTTGTAGTAATCCCTTTTTCAATAGACTGACCGCAGATTTAAGACAAAGCTATACTGTAAAGAAAAATCTATAAGTTAATGTAATAAATCACATACTATAACTGATTATTGCCATTTAAAACTATGAAAAATACATTATGTTGATTATAAAACAGAAATACAGAATGGAGACAACCGTCTGTGGCTCAAGCTCGACTGCCCATTTCTTTGAGTGGCCCCTCAATGTTCTGGAAACGGGTGGAGGACATTGTCTCCATTAGAATGGGTCCCCCTAAGATGCTTCGGCTGTTGATCTGAAGTGCATTCTATGCTTTGGAATCTCGGGGGCAAACTGTATTTCTGTTATTAATTTTTAGTTTAGCAATTCCCACCGCAACATGGTTAACCTCTATCCTAAATTTCTGCACAAAATTGATAAAAGACATTCCAAGAAATATTTTGCCAAATAAAAATATATAAAATATTGATGAAGTTGATGAATAATAATAACAACAAAAATAACAGTTTTTTATTAAAAAACAAATAAACAATAATAATTTATCAAATATTTTGCTCCTGCCCCCTTCCCCAAAATAAAAAAACATATATTACCCTTACAATTTATAAATAAAGAAACAAAAAATAAAACATACCCCAAACATTGCAAACACAAAACCCCCAAAAATCTAACAATAGTGTCTGTCAACATCATCCTGGGAGGGATAATCCACTGCACTACAATAGAAATAAAAATCCCTATCATCTATATCTCAATGGGTTCCATCTTTTCTTTTGTTCTTTTTTCTAATGCGGTTTTATAATCCCTGAGACAAGTAGTTCTGGCCCTAGAGTGTTAGATATATTAGCGTCTGTAGCATGTATAAGGGACATGTTATCATACCTGTGTCTTTTTATAGGTGATTAATGCCCAGTGAGAGGGTGAAAGGGACCTATACCCCCGTCAGCTGCAGGAAAGGAACAAAGAGACAGGTAATTAATATTTATATTAATTACTGATAACAATCAGGCTAGATATAACATCTAGACCTGCAGAGATGTCATAGTCTCTACCTTATACATGAAGATATATGTGTTTTTAATAAGTATATCATCTATACACAGCTTCTTATAGAACACAACTGTTTCTCAGGTACAGAGATTGGGAACATTAATGATTTCTAATATCTGTTTTTTATTTGTAGTAATCCCTTTTTCAATAGACTGACCGCAGATTTAAGACATAATTGTACTGTAAAGAAAAATCTATAAGTTAATGTAATAAATCACATACTATAACTGATTATTGCCATTTAAAACTATGAAAAATACATCATGTTGATTATAAAACAGAAATACAGAATGGAAACAACCGTCTGTGGCTCAAGCTCGACTGCCCCTTTCTTTGAGTGGCCCCTCAATGTTGTGGAAACGGGTGTAGGATATTGTCTCCATTAGAATGGGTCCCCCTACGATGCTTCGGCTGTTGATCTGAAGTGCATTCTGTGCTTTGGAACCTCGGGGGCAAACTGTATTTCTGTTATTAATTTTTAGTTTAGCAATTCCCACCGCAACATGGTTAACCTCTATCCTAAATTTCTGCACAAAATTGATAACAGACATTCCAAGAAATATTTTACCAAATAAAAATATATAAAATATTGATGAAATTGATGAATAATAATAACAACAAAAATAACAGTTTTTGATTAAAAAACAAAAAAACTAAAATAATTTATAAAATATTTTGCTCCTGCCCCCTTCCCCCAAAAATAAAAAAACATATATTACCCTTAAAATTTATGAATAAAGAAACAAAAAATAACACATACCCCAAACATTACAAACACAAAACCCCCAAAAACCTAACAATAGTCTCTGTCAACAACATCCAGGGAGGGATAATACACTGCACTGCAATAGAAATATAAATCCCTATCATCTATATCTCAATGGGTTCCATCTTTTCTTTTGTTCTTTTTTCTAATGCGGTTTTATGATCCCTGAGACAAGTAGTTCTGGCCCTAGAGTGTTAGATATATTAGCGTCTGTAGCATGTATAAGGGACATGTTATCATACCTGTGTCTTTTTATAGGTGATTGATGCCCGGTGAAAGGGTGAAAGGGACCTATACCCCCGTCAGCTGCAGGAAAGGAACAAAGAGACAGGTAATTAATATTTATATTAATTACTGATAACAATCAGGCTAGATACAACATCTAAACCTGCAAAGATGTCATAGTCTCTACCTTATACATGAAGATATATGTGTTTTTAATAAGTATATCGTCTATAGACAGCTTCTTATATAACACAACCATGTCTCAGGTACAGAGATTAGGAACATTTATGATTTCTAATATCTGTTTTTTATTTGTAGTAATCCCTTTTTCAATAGACCTACCGTAGATTTAAGACATAACTGTATTGTAAAGAATAATCTATAAGTTAATGTAATAAATCACATACTATAACTGATTATTGCCATTTAAAACTATGAAAAATACATTATGTTGATTATAAAACAGAAATACAGAATGGAGACAACCGTCTGTGGCTCAAGCTCGACTGCCCATTTCTTTGAGTGGCCCCTCAATGTTCTGGAAACGGGTGGAGGACATTGTCTCCATTAGAATGGGTCCCCCTAAGATGCTTCGGCTGTTGATCTGAAGTGCATTCTGTGCTTTGGAATCTCGGGGGCAAACTGTATTTCTGTTATTAATTTTTAGTTTAGCAATTCCCACCGCAACATGGTTAACCTCTATCCTAAATTTCTGCACAAAATTGATAAAAGACATTCCAAGAAATATTTTGCCAAATAAAAATATATAAAATATTGATGAAGTTGATGAATAATAATAACAAAAAAATAACAGTTTTTTATTAAAAAACAAATAAACAATAATAATTTATCAAATATTTTGCTCCTGCCCCCTTCCCCAAAAATAAAAAAACATATATTACCCTTAAAATGTATAAATAAAGAAACAAAAAATAACACATACCCCAAACATTGCAAACACAAAACCCCCAAAAACCTAACAATAGTGTCTGTCAACATCATCCTGGGAGGGATAATACACTGCACTACAATAGAAATAAAAATCCCTATCATCTATATCTCAATGGGTTCCATCTTTTCTTTTGTTCTTTTTTCTAATGCGGTTTTATAATCCCTGAGACAAGTAGTTCTGGCCCTAGAGTGTTAGATATATTAGCGTCTGTAGCATGTATAAGGGACATGTTTTCATACCTGTGTCTTTTTATAGGTGATTGATGCCCGGTGAAAGGGTGAAAGGGACCTATACCCCCGTCAGCTGCAGGAAAGGAACAAAGAGACAGGTAATTAATATTTATATTAATTACTGATAACAATCAGGCTAGATACAACATCTAAACCTGCAAAGATGTCATAGTCTCTACCTTATACATGAAGATATATGTGTTTTTAATAAGTATATCGTCTATAGACAGCTTCTTATATAACACAACCATGTCTCAGGTACAGAGATTAGGAACATTTATGATTTCTAATATCTGTTTTTTATTTGTAGTAATCCCTTTTTCAATAGACCTACCGTAGATTTAAGACATAACTGTATTGTAAAGAAAAATCTATAAGTTAATGTAATAAATCACATACTATAACTGATTATTGCCATTTAAAACTATGAAAAATACATTATGTTGATTATAAAACAGAAATACAGAATGGAGACAACCGTCTGTGGCTCAAGCTCGACTGCCCATTTCTTTGAGTGGCCCCTCAATGTTCTGGAAACGGGTGGAGGACATTGTCTCCATTAGAATGGGTCCCCCTAAGATGCTTCGGCTGTTGATCTGAAGTGCATTCTGTGCTTTGGAATCTCGGGGGCAAACTGTATTTCTGTTATTAATTTTTAGTTTAGCAATTCCCACCGCAACATGGTTAACCTCTATCCTAAATTTCTGCACAAAATTGATAAAAGACATTCCAAGAAATATTTTGCCAAATAAAAATATATAAAATATTGATGAAGTTGATGAATAATAATAACAAAAAAATAACAGTTTTTTATTAAAAAACAAATAAACAATAATAATTTATCAAATATTTTGCTCCTGCCCCCTTCCCCAAAAATAAAAAAACATATATTACCCTTAAAATGTATAAATAAAGAAACAAAAAATAACACATACCCCAAACATTGCAAACACAAAACCCCCAAAAACCTAACAATAGTGTCTGTCAACATCATCCTGGGAGGGATAATACACTGCACTACAATAGAAATAAAAATCCCTATCATCTATATCTCAATGGGTTCCATCTTTTCTTTTGTTCTTTTTTCTAATGCGGTTTTATAATCCCTGAGACAAGTAGTTCTGGCCCTAGAGTGTTAGATATATTAGCGTCTGTAGCATGTATAAGGGACATGTTATCATACCTGTGTCTTTTTATAGGTGATTGATGCCCGGTGAAAGGGTGAAAGGGACCTATACCCCCGTCAGCTGCAGGAAAGGAACAAAGAGACAGGTAATTAATATTTATATTAATTACTGATAACAATCAGGCTAGATACAACATCTAAACCTGCAAAGATGTCATAGTCTCTACCTTATACATGAAGATATATGTGTTTTTAATAAGTATATCGTCTATAGACAGCTTCTTATATAACACAACCATGTCTCAGGTACAGAGATTAGGAACATTTATGATTTCTAATATCTGTTTTTTATTTGTAGTAATCCCTTTTTCAATAGACCTACCGTAGATTTAAGACATAACTGTACTGTAAAGAAAAATCTATAAGTTAATGTAATAAATCACATACTATAACTGATTATTGCCATTTAAAACTATGAAAAATACATTATGTTGATTATAAAACAGAAATACAGAATGGAGACAACCGTCTGTGGCTCAAGCTCGACTGCCCATTTCTTTGAGTGGCCCCTCAATGTTCTGGAAACGGGTGGAGGACATTGTCTCCATTAGAATGGGTCCCCCTAAGATGCTTCGGCTGTTGATCTGAAGTGCATTCTGTGCTTTGGAATCTCGGGGGCAAACTGTATTTCTGTTATTAATTTTTAGTTTAGCAATTCCCACCGCAACATGGTTAACCTCTATCCTAAATTTCTGCACAAAATTGATAAAAGACATTCCAAGAAATATTTTGCCAAATAAAAATATATAAAATATTGATGAAGTTGATGAATAATAATAACAACAACAAAAATAACAGTTTTTTATTAAAAAACAAATAAACAATAATAATTTATCAAATATTTTGCTCCTGCCCCCTTCCCCAAAAATAAAAAAACATATATTACCCTTAAAATGTATAAATAAAGAAACAAAAAATAACACATACCCCAAACATTGCAAACACAAAACCCCCAAAAACCTAACAATAGTGTCTGTCAACATCATCCTGGGAGGGATAATACACTGCACTACAATAGAAATAAAAATCCCTATCATCTATATCTCAATGGGTTCCATCTTTTCTTTTGTTCTTTTTTCTAATGCGGTTTTATAATCCCTGAGACAAGTAGTTCTGGCCCTAGAGTGTTATATATATTAGCGTCTGTAGCATGTATAAGGGACATGTCATCATACCTGTGTCTTTTTATAGGTGATTAATGCCCGGTGAGAGGGTGAAAGGGACCTATACCCCCGTCAGCTGCAGGAAAGGAACAAAGAGACAGGTAATTAATATTTATATTAATTACTGATAACAATCAGGCTAGATATAACATCTAGACCTGCAGAGATGTCATAGTCTCTACCTTATACATGAAGATATATGTGTTTTTAATAAGTATATCGTCTATAGACAGCTTCTTATATAACACAACTGTTTCTCAGGTACAGAGATTGGGAACATTTATGATTTCTAATATCTGTTTTTTATTTGTAGTAATCCCTTTTTCAATAGACTGACCGCAGATTTAAGACATAACTGTACTGTAAAGAAAAATCTTTAAGTTAATGTAATAAATCACATACTATAACTGATTATTGCCATTTAAAACTATGAAAAATACATTATGTTGATTATAAAACAGAAATACAGAATGGAAACAACCGTCTGTGGCTCAAGCTCGACTGCCCCTTTCTTTAAGTGGCCCCTCAATGTTGTGGAAACGGGTGGAGGACATTGTCTCCATTAGAATGGGTCCCCCTACGATGCTTCGGCTGTTGATCTGAAGTGCATTCTGTGCTTTGGAACCTCGGGGGCAAACTGTATTTCTGTTATTAATTTTTAGTTTAGCAATTCCCACCGCAACATGGTTAACCTCTATCCTAAATTTCTGCACAAAATTGATAACAGACATTCCAAGAAATATTTTACCAAATAAAAATATATAAAATATTGATGAAACTGATGAATAATAATAACAACAAAAATAACAGTTTTTGATTAAAAAACAAAAAAACTAAAATAATTTATAAAATATTCTGCTCCTGCCCCCTTCCCCCAAAAATAAAAAAACATATATTACCCTTAAAATTTATGAATAAAGAAACAAAAAATAACACATACCCCAAACATAACAAACACAAAACCCCCAAAAACCTAACAATAGTCTCTGTCAACATCATCCTGGGAGGGATAATACACTGCACTGCAATAGAAATATAAATCCCTATCATCTATATCTCAATGGGTTCCATCTTTTCTTTTGTTCTTTTTTCTAATGCGGTTTTATAATCCCTGAGACAAGTAGTTCTGGCCCTAGAGTGTTAGATATATTAGCGTCTGTAGCATGTATAAGGGACATGTTATCATACCTGTGTCTTTTTATAGGTGATTGATGCCCGGTGAGAGGGTGAAAGGGACCTATACCTCCGTCAGCTGCAGGAAAGGAACAAAGAGACAGGTAATTAATATTTATATTAATTACTGATAACAATCAGGCTAGATACAACATCTAAACCTGCAAAGATGTCATAGTCTCTACCTTATACATGAAGATATATGTGTTTTTAATAAGTATATCGTCTATAGACAGCTTCTTATATAACACAACCATGTCTCAGGTACAGAGATTAGGAACATTTATGATTTCTAATATCTGTTTTTTATTTGTAGTAATCCCTTTTTCAATAGACTGACCGCAAATTTAAGACATAACTGTACTGTAAAGAAAAATCTATAAGTTAATGTAATAAATCCCATACTATAACTGATTATTGCCATTTAAAACTATGAAAAATACATTATGTTGATTATAAAACAGAAATACAGAATGGAGACAACCGTCTGTGGCTCAAGCTCGACTGCCCATTTCTTTGAGTGGCCCCTCAATGTTCTGGAAACGGGTGGAGGACATTGTCTCCATTAGAATGGGTCCCCCTAAGATGCTTCGGCTGTTGATCTGAAGTGCATTCTGTGCTTTGGAATCTCGGGGGCAAACTGTATTTCTGTTATTAATTTTTAGTTTAGCAATTCCCACCGCAACATGGTTAACCTCTATCCTAAATTTCTGCACAAAATTGATAAAAGACATTCCAAGAAATATTTTGCCAAATAAAAATATATAAAATATTGATGAAGTTAATGAATAATAATAACAACAAAAATAACAGTTTTTTATTAAAAAACAAATAAACAATAATAATTTATCAAATATTTTGCTCCTGCCCCCTTCCCCAAAAATAAAAAAACATATATTACCCTTAAAATTTATAAATAAAGAAACAAAAAATAACAGATACCCCAAACATTGCAAACACAAAACCCCCAAAAACCTAACAATAGTGTCTGTCAACATCATCCTGGGAGGGATAATACACTGCACTACAATAGAAATAAAAATCCCTATCATCTATATCTCAATGGGTTCCATCTTTTCTTTTGTTCTTTTTTCTAATGCGGTTTTATAATCCCTGAGACAAGTAGTTCTGGCCCTAGAGTGTTAGATATATTAGCGTCTGTAGCATGTATAAGGGACATGTTATCATACCTGTGTCTTTTTATAGGTGATTGATGCCCGGTGAGAGGGTGAAAGGGACCTATACCCCCGTCAGCTGCAGGAAAGGAACAAAGAGACAGGTAATTAATATTTATATTAATTACTGATAACAATCAGGCTAGAAACAACATCTAAACCTGCAAAGATGTCATAGTCTCTACCTTATACATGAAGATATATGTGTTTTTAATAAGTATATCGTCTATAGACAGCTTCTTATATAACACAACCATGTCTCAGGTACAGAGATTAGGAACATTTATGATTTCTAATATCTGTTTTTTATTTGTAGTAATCCCTTTTTCAATAGACTGACCGCAAATTTAAGACATAACTGTACTGTAAAGAAAAATCTATAAGTTAATGTAATAAATCCCATACTATAACTGATTATTGCCATTTAAAACTATGAAAAATACATTATGTTGATTATAAAACAGAAATACAGAATGGAGACAACCGTCTGTGGCTCAAGCTCGACTGCCCATTTCTTTGAGTGGCCCCTCAATGTTCTGGAAACGGGTGGAGGACATTGTCTCCATTAGAATGGGTCCCCCTAAGATGCTTCGGCTGTTGATCTGAAGTGCATTCTGTGCTTTGGAATCTCGGGGGCAAACTGTATTTCTGTTATTAATTTTTAGTTTAGCAATTCCCACCGCAACATGGTTAACCTCTATCCTAAATTTCTGCACAAAATTGATAAAAGACATTCCAAGAAATATTTTGCCAAATAAAAATATATAAAATATTGATGAAGTTGATGAATAATAATAACAACAAAAATAACAGTTTTTTATTAAAAAACAAATAAACAATAATAATTTATCAAATATTTTGCTCCTGCCCCCTTCCCCAAAAATAAAAAAACATATATTACCCTTAAAATTTATAAATAAAGAAACAAAAAATAACACATACCCCAAACATTGCAAACACAAAACCCCCAAAAACCTAACAATAGTGTCTGTCAACATCATCCTGGGAGGGATAATACACTGCACTACAATAGAAATAAAAATCCCTATCATCTATATCTCAATGGGTTCCATCTTTTCTTTTGTTCTTTTTTCTAATGCGGTTTTATAATCCCTGAGTCAAGTAGTTCTGGCCCTAGAGTGTTAGATATATTAGCGTCTGTAGCATGTATAAGGGACATGTTATCATACCTGTGTCTTTTTATAGGTGATTGATGCCCGGTGAAAGGGTGAAAGGGACCTATACCCCCGTCAGCTGCAGGAAAGGAACAAAGAGACAGGTAATTAATATTTATATTAATTACTGATAACAATCAGGCTAGATACAACATCTAAACCTGCAAAGATGTCATAGTCTCTACCTTATACATGAAGATATATGTGTTTTTAATAAGTATATCGTCTATAGACAGCTTCTTATATAACACAACCATGTCTCAGGTACAGAGATTAGGAACATTTATGATTTCTAATATCTGTTTTTTATTTGTAGTAATCCCTTTTTCAATAGACCTACCGTAGATTTAAGACATAACTGTACTGTAAAGAAAAATCTATAAGTTAATGTAATAAATCACATACTATAACTGATTATTGCCATTTAAAACTATGAAAAATACATTATGTTGATTATAAAACAGAAATACAGAATGGAGACAACCGTCTGTGGCTCAAGCTCGACTGCCCATTTCTTTGAGTGGCCCCTCAATGTTCTGGAAACGGGTGGAGGACATTGTCTCCATTAGAATGGGTCCCCCTAAGATGCTTCGGCTGTTGATCTGAAGTGCATTCTGTGCTTTGGAATCTCGGGGGCAAACTGTATTTCTGTTATTAATTTTTAGTTTAGCAATTCCCACCGCAACATGGTTAACCTCTATCCTAAATTTCTGCACAAAATTGATAAAAGACATTCCAAGAAATATTTTGCCAAATAAAAATATATAAAATATTGATGAAGTTGATGAATAATAATAACAACAAAAATAACAGTTTTTTATTAAAAAACAAATAAACAATAATAATTTATCAAATATTTTGCTCCTGCCCCCTTCCCCAAAAATAAAAAAACATATATTACCCTTAAAATGTATAAATAAAGAAACAAAAAATAACACATACCCCAAACATTGCAAACACAAAACCCCCAAAAACCTAACAATAGTGTCTGTCAACATCATCCTGGGAGGGATAATACACTGCACTACAATAGAAATAAAAATCCCTATCATCTATATCTCAATGGGTTCCATCTTTTCTTTTGTTCTTTTTTCTAATGCGGTTTTATAATCCCTGAGACAAGTAGTTCTGGCCCTAGAGTGTTATATATATTAGCGTCTGTAGCATGTATAAGGGACATGTCATCATACCTGTGTCTTTTTATAGGTGATTAATGCCCGGTGAGAGGGTGAAAGGGACCTATACCCCCGTCAGCTGCAGGAAAGGAACAAAGAGACAGGTCATTAATATTTATATTAATTACTGACAACAATCAGGCTAGATACAACATCTAAACCTGCAAAGATGTCATAGTCTCTACCTTATACATGAAGATATATGTGTTTTTAATAAGTATATCGTCTATAGACAGCTTCTTATATAACACAACCATGTCTCAGGTACAGAGATTAGGAACATTTATGATTTCTAATATCTGTTTTTTATTTGTAGTAATCCCTTTTTCAATAGACCTACCGTAGATTTAAGACATAACTGTACTGTAAAGAAAAATCTATAAGTTAATGTAATAAATCACATACTATAACTGATTATTGCCATTTAAAACTATGAAAAATACATTATGTTGATTATAAAACAGAAATACAGAATGGAGACAACCGTCTGTGGCTCAAGCTCGACTGCCCATTTCTTTGAGTGGCCCCTCAATGTTCTGGAAACGGGTGGAGGACATTGTCTCCATTAGAATGGGTCCCCCTAAGATGCTTCGGCTGTTGATCTGAAGTGCATTCTGTGCTTTGGAATCTCGGGGGCAAACTGTATTTCTGTTATTAATTTTTAGTTTAGCAATTCCCACCGCAACATGGTTAACCTCTATCCTAAATTTCTGCACAAAATTGATAAAAGACATTCCAAGAAATATTTTGCCAAATAAAAATATATAAAATATTGATGAAGTTGATGAATAATAATAACAACAAAAATAACAGTTTTTTATTAAAAAACAAATAAACAATAATAATTTATCAAATATTTTGCTCCTGCCCCCTTCCCCAAAAATAAAAAAACATATATTACCCTTAAAATGTATAAATAAAGAAACAAAAAATAACACATACCCCAAACATTGCAAACACAAAACCCCCAAAAACCTAACAATAGTGTCTGTCAACATCATCCTGGGAGGGATAATACACTGCACTACAATAGAAATAAAAATCCCTATCATCTATATCTCAATGGGTTCCATCTTTTCTTTTGTTCTTTTTTCTAATGCGGTTTTATAATCCCTGAGACAAGTAGTTCTGGCCCTAGAGTGTTATATATATTAGCGTCTGTAGCATGTATAAGGGACATGTCATCATACCTGTGTCTTTTTATAGGTGATTAATGCCCGGTGAGAGGGTGAAAGGGACCTATACCCCCGTCAGCTGCAGGAAAGGAACAAAGAGACAGGTCATTAATATTTATATTAATTACTGATAACAATCAGGCTAGATATAACATCTAGACCTGCAGAGATGTCATAGTCTCTACCTTATACATGAAGATATATGTGTTTTTAATAAGTATATCGTCTATAGACAGCTTCTTATATAACACAACCATGTCTCAGGTACAGAGATTAGGAACATTTATGATTTCTAATATCTGTTTTTTATTTGTAGTAATCCCTTTTTCAATAGACCTACCGTAGATTTAAGACATAACTGTACTGTAAGGAAAAATCTATAAGTTAATGTAATAAATCACATACTATAACTGATTATTGCCATTTAAAACTATGAAAAATACATTATGTTGATTATAAAACAGAAATACAGAATGGAGACAACCGTCTGTGGCTCAAGCTCGACTGCCCATTTCTTTGAGTGGCCCCTCAATGTTCTGGAAACGGGTGGAGGACATTGTCTCCATTAGAATGGGTCCCCCTAAGATGCTTCGGCTGTTGATCTGAAGTGCATTCTGTGCTTTGGAATCTCGGGGGCAAACTGTATTTCTGTTATTAATTTTTAGTTTAGCAATTCCCACCGCAACATGGTTAACCTCTATCCTAAATTTCTGCACAAAATTGATAAAAGACATTCCAAGAAATATTTTGCCAAATAAAAATATATAAAATATTGATGAAGTTGATGAATAATAATAACAACAAAAATAACAGTTTTTTATTAAAAAACAAATAAACAATAATAATTTATCAAATATTTTGCTCCTGCCCCCTTCCCCAAAAATAAAAAAACATATATTACCCTTAAAATTTATAAATAAAGAAACAAAAAATAACACATACCCCAAACATTGCAAACACAAAACCCCCAAAAACCTAACAATAGTGTCTGTCAACATCATCCTGGGAGGGATAATACACTGCACTACAATAGAAATAAAAATCCCTATCATCTATATCTCAATGGGTTCCATCTTTTCTTTTGTTCTTTTTTCTAATGCGGTTTTATAATCCCTGAGACAAGTAGTTCTGGCCCTAGAGTGTTAGATATATTAGCGTCTGTAGCATGTATAAGGGACATGTTATCATACCTGTGTCTTTTTATAGGTGATTGATGCCCGGTGAGAGGGTGAAAGGGACCTATACCCCCGTCAGCTGCAGGAAAGGAACAAAGAGACAGGTAATTAATATTTATATTAATTACTGATAACAGTCAGGCTAGATACAACATCTAAACCTGCAAAGATGTCATAGTCTCTACCTTATACATGAAGATATATGTGTTTTTAATAAGTATATCGTCTATAGACAGCTTCTTATATAACACAACTGTTTCTCAGGTACAGAGATTGGGAACATTTATGATTTCTAATATTTGTTTTTTATTTGTAGTAATCCCTTTTTCAATAGACTGACCGCAGATTTAAGACATAACTGTACTGTAAAGAAAAATCTATAAGTTAATGTAATAAATCACATACTATAACTGATTATTGCCATTTAAAACTATGAAAAATACATTATGTTGATTATAAAACAGAAATACAGAATGGAAACAACCGTCTGTGGCTCAAGCTCGACTGCCCCTTTCTTTGAGTGGCCCCTCAATGTTGTGGAAACGGGTGGAGGACATTGTCTCCATTAGAATGGGTCCCCCTACGATGCTTCGGCTGTTGATCTGAAATGCATTCTGTGCTTTGGAACCTCGGGGGCAAACTGTATTTCTGTTATTAATTTTTAGTTTAGCAATTCCCACCGCAACATGGTTAACCTCTATCCGAAATTTCTGCACAAAATTGATAACAGACATTCCAAGAAATATTTTACCAAATAAAAATATATAAAATATTGATGAAACTGATGAATAATAATAACAACAAAAATAACAGTTTTTTATTAAAAAACAAATAAACAATAATAATTTATCAAATATTTTGCTCCTGCCCCCTTCCCCAAAAATAAAAAAACATATATTACCCTTAAAATTTATAAATAAAGAAACAAAAAATAACACATACCCCAAACATTGCAAACACAAACCCCCCAAAAACCTAACTATAGTGTCTGTCAACATCATACTGGGAGGGATAATACACTGCACTACAATAGAAATAAAAATCCCTATCATCTATATCTCAATGGGTTCCATCTTTTCTTTTGTTCTTTTTTCTAATGCGGTTTTATAATCCCTGAGACAAGTAGTTCTGGCCCTAGAGTGTTATATATTAGCGTCTGTAGCATGTATAAGGGACATGTTATCATACCTGTGTCTTTTTATAGGTGATTAATGCCCGATGAGAGGGTGAAAGGGACCTATACCCCCGTCAGCTGCAGGAAAGGAACAAAGAGACAGGTAATTAATATTTATATTAATTACTGATAACAATCAGGCTAGATATAACATCTAGACCTGCAGAGATGTCATAGTCTCTACCTTATACATGAAGATATATGTGTTTTTAATAAGTATATCGTCTATAGACAGCTTCTTATATAACACAACTGTGTCTCAGGTACAGTGATTGGGAACATTTATGTTTTCTAATATCTATTTTTTATTTGTAGTAATCCCTTTTTCAATAGACTGACCGCAGATTTAAGACATAACTGTACTGTAAAGAAAAATCTATAAGTTAATGTAATAAATCACATACTATAACTGATTATTGCCATTTAAAACTATGAAAAATACATTATGTTGATTATAAAACAGAAATACAGAATGGAAACAACCGTCTGTGGCTCAAGCTCGACTGCCCCTTTCTTTGAGTGGCCCCTCAATGTTGTGGAAACGGGTGGAGGACATTGTCTCCATTAGAATGGGTCCCCCTACGATGCTTCGGCTGTTGATCTGAAGTGCATTCTGTGCTTTGGAACCTCGGGGCAAACTGTATTTCTGTTATTAATTTTTAGTTTAGCAATTCCCACCGCAACATGGTTAACCTCTATCCTAAATTTCTGCACAAAATTGATAACAGACATTCCAAGAAATATTTTGCCAAATAAAAATATATAAAATATTGATGAAATTGATGAATAATAATAACAACAAAAATAACAGTTTTTGATTAAAAAACAAAAAAAGTAAAATAATTTATAAAATATTTTGCTCCTGCCCCCTTCCCCCAAAAATAAAAAAAACATATATTACCCTTAAAATTTATGAATAAAGAAACAAAAAATAACATACCCCAAACATTACAAACACAAAACCCCCAAAAACCTAACAATAGTCTCTGTCAACATCATCCTGGGAGGGATAATACACTGCACTGCAATAGAAATAAAAATCCCTATCATCTATATCTCAATGGGTTCCATCTTTTCTTTTGTTCTTTTTTCTAATGCGGTTTTATAATCCCTGAGACAAGTAGTTCTGGCCCTAGAGTGTTATATATATTAGCGTCTGTAGCATGTATAAGGGACATGTTATCATACCTGTGTCTTTTTATAGGTGATTGATGCCCGGTGAGAGGGTGAAAGGGACCTATACCCCCGTCAGCTGCAGGAAAGGAACAAAGAGACAGGTAATTAATATTTATATTAATTACTGATAACAATCAGGCTAGATACATCTAAACCTGCAAAGATGTCATAGTCTCTAACAAAAAATAACACATAGCCCAAACATTGCAAACACAAAACGCCCAAAAACCTAACAATAGTATTTGTCAACACAGGGGCGGACACAGACAGCAGAGGGCCCCTGTGCAAAGAATGTGCCTGCCCCCCCCCCCCCCCACCACCACCAGCACTGTGCCCCCTCATGTACCTAGACCCCACCGGAGTGCCTCCACTTACCCCGCCCGTGTAGTGTCGCCACTTGCCTTGTCCACCACAGGTGGATGGAACGGCTCCTGAGGTGGGCTCCGGGTGGCCCCTGTCCCTCTCAGTGTGCTGACCAGGCCCCATGAGTACTACCCTGAGTCAGCCTGACCCTTATCTAGCTGGGAGTTAGAGGGCAGTGCTCCCTTTACACTCGCACCCCTTGACTTAGCACGACACCCCTTGGCACCCCCTGGTTCCTTGGCTCCTTAGTAATAGAAGTGACTTACAGGCAGGGCCAGACTGGGACCAAAAATAGGCCCAGGCATTTTAAAATAAACAGCCCATTTTTATAGTGGGGGTCTGACTCATGGGACCCCCACCAATCACCTTGGTTCAAGTGGCTGCCCAGATGTTGGAAAGCTGCAACTCCCATCATGTCTGAAGTGACTACAGCTGATGGAACAGTCAGGAGACTACACAATGATATCAGTGACTACAGCTCTGATGGGACAGTTAGGAAAATACACAATGATATCACTGACCTGAGTGACGTCTTTTCTGTTGTCTTTATTTTTCTTCTTCATCTGGTCCAGACACCAGGATTTCTTCCATCTTCTCTGCAGAGTCTGACACCTGGACATCATTGGTTCCTTAATTTGTCAGTAGATCCTCATCCTCTGTATGATGACAATAATCATTATAACCTTGCCAAATACTGTACCCCCTGAATATAATACTGCCAACCACTGTACCCCCTGAATAATGCCAACCACTGTACCCCTGAATATAATACTGCTAACCACTGTACCCCTGAATATAATACTGCCAAATACTGTACCCCTGAATATAATACTGCCAACCACTGTACTCCATTAATATAATACTGCCAACCACTGTACTCCATTAATATAATACTGCCAACCACTGTACTCCATGAATATAATACTGCCAAATACTGTACCAACCACTGAATCATCCAATACACCCCACGCACTCCATCCTCAGTCTCCTCATCACCCCATATACCCCACACACCACATCCTCAGTCTCCTCATCACCCCATACACCCCACGCACCCCATCCTCAGTCTCCTCATCACCCCATGCACTCCATCCTCAGTCTCCTCATCACCCCACGCACCCCATCCTCAGTCTCATCATCACCACATGCACTCCATCCTCAGTTTCCTCATCACCCCATACACCCCATGCATTCCATCCTCAGTCTCCTCATCACCCCATGCACTCCATCCTCAGTCTCCTCATCACCCCATGCACTCCATCCTCAGTCTCCTCATCACCCCATGCACTCCATCCTCAGTCTCCTCATCACCCCATACACCCCATGCACTCCATCCTCAGTCTCCTCATCACCCCATGCACTCCATCCTCAGTCTCCTCATCACCCCCATACACCCCACGCACTCCATCCTCAGTCTCCTCATCACCCCATATACCTTAAGCACCTCATCATTATTACACAGCTGACACACCCACATCAGGGCTGCCGTCAGAAATTTTGGGGCCCCTTACACAGGTCAAGGCCCACTTCAACCCCTCCCCGTCCCCAAGTAATTTTTAGACTGCATATACTTACAAATGCTGTGACATAGCACAGAATTGATCAGTGTTATTGGCGCTACCTTACTACAGGCTGTTGAAGCTTTCTGCACTAAAAGATGCACAGATCAGACGAGCAGGAGGCAGATAGGTACCCTCCGCTGAGTTGATCGGGACACCACAATTTTGCTGTGGTCCTGATCAGCTCCTCTGGGCTATCTGGCAACCTATTTTCATACTTTTAGATGCTGCAATGAACTTTGATTGTGGTATCTAAAGTGGTTAATGCTGGACATCACCCTGATTGGTGAACTCTGGCATTAGCCACATGTCCCAGCTCTAACCAACCGGTTATGAAGCATAGAACTGGAGGGGGGCAGGACGTACATTTACACCCTGCAACATATAGTCATGGCCGTAAATGTTGGCACCCCTGAAATTTTTCTATAAAATTCTCACAGAAAAGGATTGCAGTAACACATGTTTTGCTATACACATGTTTATTCCCTTTGTGTGTATTGGAACTAACCCCCAAAAAAGGGAGGAAAAAAGCAAATTGGACATAATGTCACACTTTAATGTCACAAATTATTGGAACCCTTTCAAAATTGTGGATAAATAAGATTGTTTCAAGCATGTGATGTTCCTTTGAACTCACCTGGGGCAAGTAACAGGTGTGGGCAATATCAAAATCACACCTGAAAGCAGATAAAAAGGAGAGAAGTTCACTTAGTCTTGGCATTGTGTGTCTGTGTGTGCCACACTAAGCATGGACAACAGAAAGAGGAGAAGAGAACTGTCTGAGGACTTGAGAACCAAAATCGTGGAAAAATATCAACAATCTCAAGGTTACAAGTCCATCTCCAGAGATCTAGATTTTCCTTTGTCCACAGTGCGCAACATTATCAAGAAGTTTACAACCCATGGCACTGTAGATAATCTCCCTGGGCATGGATGGAAGAGAAAAATTTATTAAAGGTGTAAACGCAGGATAGTCCGGATGGTGGATAAGCAGCCCCAAACAAGTTCCAAAGATATTCAAGCTGTCCTGCAGGCTCAGGGAGCATCAGAGTCAGCGCGAACTATCAGTCGACATTTAAATGAAATTAAACGCTATGGAGGGGACCCAGGAGGACCCCACTGCTGACACTGAGACATAAAAAAGCAAGACTACATTTTGCCAAAATGAACTTGATTAACCAAAATCCTTCTGGGAAAACGTCTTGTGGACAGATGAGACCAAGATAGAGCTTTTTGGTAAAGCACATCATTCTACTGTTTACCAAAAACGGAATGAGGCCTACAAAGAAAAGAGCACAGTACCTACAGTGACATATGGTGGAGGTCAATGATGTTTTGGGGTTGTTTTGCTGCCTCTGGCACTGGGGGCCTTGAATGTGTACAAGACATCATGAAATCTGAGGATTACCAACGGATTTTGGGTCGCACTGTACAGCCCAGTGTCAGAAAGCTGGGTTTGCGTCCGAGATCTTGGGTCTTCCAGCAGGACAATGACCCCAAACATACGTCAAAAAGCCCCCAGAAATTGAAGGCAACAAAGCGCTGGAGAGTTCTGAAGTGGCCAGCAATGAGTCCAGATCTAAATATCATTGAACACCTGTGGAGAGATCCTTAAATTACTGTTGGGAAAAGGCGCCTCTTCCAATAAGAGACCTGGAGCAGTTTGCAAAGGAAGAGTGGTCCAACACTCCGGCTGTGAGGTGTAAGAAGCTTTATTGATGGTTATAGGAAGACACTGATTTCAGTTATTTTTTCCAAAGGGTGTGCGACCAAATATTAAGTTAAGGGTGCCAATAATTTTGTCCAGACCATTTTTGGAGTTTGGTGTGACAATATGTCCAATTTGCTTTTTTTCCTCCCTTTTTTGGTTTAGTTCTAATACACACAAAGGGAATAAACATGTGTATAGCAAAACATGTGTTACTGCAATCCTTTTCTGTGAGAAATACTTAAATTTCAGGGGTGCCAACATTTACCATTATGACTGTATATGGCACTGAATACATAATCTGAGACTTTAAAACCTCACTTTTAATACTTCTTCTAAAAACCATATATCAAAAAAGAAAGTGAATAGAACTGTATTTATACATATCTGCATCTATTTCCGGCCACCATCTTAGTAGCCATATTAATACTTGCCGCCTGTTCACACCGACCATATATGCACACTTGCCTGAGTGAACTTCCAATTTTCAACATCAATGTGTTAGTCTTATATACAATCATGTGTTCCATGTCCATCGCAGGAATCCTTGTCAGTTATTTTATGTATTTGCATGTATTCAGAATTAGTAGTGTTAGTTTTGTAGTCACACTCATTATTAGTATATTATTGAGAGTTTTAGCACACTCCAAAACATCAATGCATAAATCCTCTCTCTGGCAGACTACATTCTCAGTCTCTTACTGCATGCTATCAAATGAATGGCATTTAACCCATAGAGTGCATACAACATAACTGTTCTGATGGCGGCCATAACACATACACACACACTACCCCTATATACACACACACATGGCCATCATACACAGCTTCTATATGCACATACACTGCCTCTATATACACACATGCATCATAAATATATACACTGCCTCTATATACACACACAGCCATCATACACACATACACAGCTGCTATATGCACACACTGCCCCTTTATACACACATGGCCATCATACACATACACAGCTTCTATATGCATATACACTGCCACTATATAGACACACACTGCCATCATACACACATATCAGCCACTATACACAAACACTGCCACTATATAGACACACACGGCCATCATACACACATATACAGCCACTATATACACATACACTGCCACTATATATAGACACACTGCCATCATACACACATATACAGCCACTATACACATACACTGCCACTATATAGACACACACTGCCATCATACACACATATACAGCCACTATATACACATACACTGCCACTATATAGACACACACTGCCCCTTTATACATACATGGCCATCATACACAAACACAGCTTCTATATGCATATACACTGCCACTATATAGACACACACTGCCATCATACACACATGGCCATAAATAAATACACTGCCTCTATATACACACACTGCCCCTGTATACACACATGGCCATCATACACATACACAGCTTCTATATACACATACACAGCTTCTATATAAACATACACAGCTTCTATATACACATGTACAGCTTCTATATACACACACTGCCCAATTATACACACACATGGCCATCATACACATACACAGCTTCTATATATACATAGACAGCTTCTATATACACATGCACAGCTTCTATATAAACATACACAGCTTCTATATACACATAGACAGCCATCATACACACACACTTTGTCCCCATATACACACACACACACACACACACACACACATACACAGCCATCATACACTGCCCCCATACAAGTAAGTACCTGTGTGCAGTGTAGTCTGCTGCTCCGCTCCTCTATTGCAGGCAGTGGGCATGAAGAGGAGGAACACGTGATCTGACGTCACTGGCCAGCTGCTACTACAGGCCCTGCTGGTAACTGAGAGCCGCGCACAGGCATGTCTCATACTAACTGCAGCCCCTGACATTATAAAGTGACAGAGTGCTGCCCTCCGGACGGCGCTCCCTCTCGCTCCAGCCTCGCTGGCCAGTCTGGGCAACAGACAGGGCAGGGCTGGAACATAAGAAAAAAGAATATGATGTAGTCAGTCAGTGTACAGTAAGACTCCCCCCCCCCCCCCCAGCTGTCAGTGAGTGACAGTCACTCACTGACTCGCAAGAAAGAGTGTTGGGGCCAGTTGGGCCTCCCTGAGGGTCCGGGCCACTTACTGGGGTACCGGTTGTACCCCCTGATGACGGCCCCTGGCCTGTCCGTCTCGCCCGGCCGGTTTAAAGGTAAATTACTGCTGTCAGCGGTATTTCTGGGACCTGTTGCTGCAGCATTTTATATGAAGTACTGGCAGGGGGCCCTGCAGGGGCCCAGACTGTGACCTGGGCCACTAGGTAGGCCCCCTAACACGCTGGGCCCCTGTGCAGCCGAACCGGCTGATCAAGTGATATGTCCGCCCCTGTGTCAACATCATCCTGGGAGGGATAATACACTGCACTACAATAGAAATAAAAATCCCTATCATCTATATCTCAATGGGTTCCATCTTTTCTTTTGTTCTTTTTTTCTAATGCGGTTTTATAATCCCTGAGACAAGTAGTTATGGCCCTAGAGTGTTATATATTAGCGTCTGTAGCATGTATAAGGGACATGTTATCATACCTGTGTCTTTTTATAGGTGAATAATGCCCGGTGAGAGGGTGAAAGGGACCTATACCCCCGTCAGCTGCAGGAAAGGAACAAAGAGACAGGTAATTAATATTTATATTAATTACTGATAACAATCAGGCTAGATATAACATCTAAACCTGCAAAGATGTCATAGTCTCTACCTTATACATGAAGATAGACTGACCGCAGATTTAAGACATAACTGTACTGTAAAGAAAAATCTGTAAGTTAATGTAATAAATCACATACTATAACTGATTATTGCCATTTAAAACTATGAAAAATACATTATGTTGATTATAAAACAGAAATACAGAATGGAGACAACCGTCTGTGGCTCAAGCTCGACTGCCCATTTCTTTGAGTGGCCCCTCAATGTTCTGGAAACGGGTGGAGGACATTGTCTCCATTAGAATGGGTCCCCCTACGATGCTTCGGCTGTTGATCTGAAGTGCATTCTGTGCTTTGGAATCTCGGGGGCAAACTGTATTTCTGTTATTAATTTTTAGTTTAGCAATTCCCACCGCAACATGGTTAACCTCTATCCTAAATTTCTGCACAAAATTGATAAAAGACATTCCAAGAAATATTTTGCCAAATAAAAATATATAAAATATTGATGATGTTGATGAATAATAATAACAACAAAAATAACAGTTTTTGATTAAAAAACAAATAAACAATAATAATTAATAAAATATTTTGCTCCTGCCCCCTTCCCCAAAAATAAAAAAACATATATTACCCTTAAAATTTATGAATAAAGAAACAAAAAATAACACATACCCCAAACATTGCAAACACAAAACCCCCAAAAACCTAACAATAGTGTCTGTCAACATCATCCTGGGAGGGATAATACACTGCACGACAATAGAAATAAAAATCCCTATCATCTATATCTCAATGGGTTCCATCTTTTCTTTTGTTCTTTTTTCTAATGCGGTTTTATAATCCCTGAGACAAGTAGTTCTGGCCCTAGAGTGTTATATATATTAGCGTCTGTAGCATGTATAAGGGACATGTTATCATACCTGTGTCTTTTTATAGGTGATTGATGCCCGGTGAGAAGGTGAAAGTGACCTCTCCCCCCGTCAATATTTATATTAATTACTGATAACAATCAGGCTAGATATAACATCTAGACCTGCAGAGATGTCATAGTCTCTACCTTATACATGAAGATATATGTGTTTTTAATAAGTATATCGTCTATAGACAGCTTCTTATATAACACAACTGTGTCTCAGGTACAGAGATTGGGAACATTTATGATTTCTAATATCTGTTTTTTATTTGTAGTAATCCCTTTTTCAATAGACTGACCGCAGATTTAAGACATAACTGTACTGTAAAGAAAAATCTATAAGTTAATGTAATAAATCACATACTATAACTGATTATTGCCATTTAAAACTATGAAAAATACATTATGTTGATTATAAAACAGAAATACAGAATGGAGACAACCGTCTGTGGCTCAAGCGCGACTGCCCATTTCTTTGAGTGGCCCCTCAATGTTCTGGAAACGGGTGGAGGACATTGTCTCCATTAGAATGGGTCCCCCTACGATGCTTCGGCTGTTGATCTGAAGTGGATTCTGTGCTTTGGAATCTCGGGGGCAAATTGTATTTCTGTTATTTATTTTTAGTTTAGCAATTCCCACCGCAACATGGTTAACCTCTATCCTAAATTTCTGCACAAAATTGATAAAAGACAACACCCCCCCAGTAGTAGCACCCCCATCATCCACTAGCAACACCACCAATACCCCCCTCCCGTGGTAATAGCATCAGCTAACGGATGTTGAGGGGTGTTACTGCGGTTGTGGTATTATATTCAGGGGGTGCACTGTATGGCAACGTTATATTCAGAGGGCGCAGTTTGTGGTAGTATTATATTCAGAGGGCGCAGTGGGTGGTAGTATTATATTCAGAGGGCACAGTTTGTGGTAGTATTATATTCAGAGGGCGCAGTTTGTAGTAGTATTATTAGAGATGAGCGAACTTACAGTAAATTCGATTCGTCACAAACTTCTCGGCTCGGCAGTTGATGGTTTATCCTGCATAAATTAGTTCAGCCTTCAGGTGCTCCAGTGGGCTGGAAAAGGTGGATACAGTCCTAGGAAAGAGTCTCCTAGGACTGTATCCACCTTTTCCAGCCCACCGTAGCACCTGAAAGCTGAACTAATGTATGCAGGAACTGCATCAACTGCCGAGCCGAGAAGTTTGTGACGAGTTGAATTTACTGTAGTTCGCTCATCTCTAAGTATTATATTCAGAGGGCGCAGGGGGTGGTAGTATTATATTCAGAGTGTACAGTATGTGTTGGTATTATATTCAGAGGGTACAGTATGTGGTAGTATTATATTCAGTGGGTACAGTGTGTGGCTGTATTATATTCAGGGGTACAGTATGTGGCAGATTTATATTCAGAGGGTACAGTATCTGTTGGCATTATATTCAGAATGTACAGTGTGTGGTAGTATTATATTCAGTGGGTATGGTGTATGGAAGGTTTATAATCAAAGAGTATAGGGTATAGTAGTATTATATTTAGAGGATACAGTGTCTGGCAGGTTTATAATAATAATTGTTTTCATATAGAGGATGAGAATGTGCTGACATAGTGAGGAGACGTCTGGGCGTCACATTCTACAGACAGAAGTTTTAGCTGGACCAGGCGGTATGTACCATCTGAATTAGATAAGGGAAGACTATAGAGAAGACGTCACCTGTAGTCACTGATATCATTGTTCATTCTCCTCTCTATGTCCTATCAGACCTGTAGTCCCTTGTCAGTTCTACAGTTAGGTCAGTGAAACTACAACTCCCAGCATAACCTCACCACTGCTTAAAGGGGTACTCTACTGGAAAACATTTTTTTTTATCAACTGGTGCTACAAAATTAAACAGATTTGTAAATTACTTCTATTTAAAAATCTTAATCCTTCCAGTACTTATTAGCTGCTGTATAAGCGATTCACAGGAAGTTATTTTCTTTTTTAATTTATTTTCTGTCTGACCACAGTGCTCTGTGCTGACACCTCTGTCCATGTCAAGAACTGTCCATAGTAGGAGCAAATCCCCATAGCAAACCTCTCCTGCTCTGGACAGTTCCTGACATAGACAGAGGTGTCAGCAAATAGCACTGTGGTCAGACTGGAAATAACTACACAACTTCCTGTGGAGCATACACCAGCTTATAAATACTGTAAGTATTAAGATTTTAAATAGAAGTAATTTAAAAATCTGCATAACTTTCTGGCACCAGTTGATATAAAAGTAAATGTTTTCCAGTGGAGTACCCCTTTAAGTAATTCTGGGAGCAGTATATTTAAATGATGAAAACTTCTTTAACCCTTTCCCATTCTGTGGCAACTGGTATATCTGATTATTATACTGGAATTTCTCACAATGCGCTACAACAGTGGTGTCTGTCACAACAGGCTAAAAACTTACTGGGGGGAGGAGGGAGGTATGGGGGTGACACCATTTTCTACCGCACCGGATGACACCAACCCTTGCAACGCCACTGTATACATACATACATATTCATAGATTCACTTGCTCATATATATATATACACATATACATAGATTCACTTGCTCACACATATATATATATATATATATATATATATATATACACATACACACACACACATACACACACATACATACATACACATATACATAGATTCACTTGCTCACATACATAGGCACATACATAGAGATAGACACACACACAAACACACATATATATGCACCTCACACTGACATACAGTCACTCACATATATACACAGTCAGTTACACTAAGGCCCCAGCCATCCCTCTCTGCACAGGCACATACATAGAGATACACACAAACACATACACACAAATATATATACATACACACACACTGACATACAATCACTCACATATACACACACACACTTAGACACAATCACTCACATATATTTACAGTCACTTACAGTAAGGGCTGCATAGACTGAATTTTGTGTCTGGACATGCAGTGGGCGGGGCTTCTCTCTGCCTCCGCTGCTCCTGTCTCCTCCGTGTGGAGAGAAGCAGAGAAATGGCAGATAATGACAGGGTGAGTGGCGCCCCTTGCTGCAGGGAGGGCAGAGCACCCTCCATTAAACCACATACATATCTCCCCAGCAATGGATCCTTTTTACTTCACCTGTCACCCTGCAGCTCTTTTTGTGAGGGCACTAGAGGGGCAGGTGAGGAAAAGGGCAGGGGCTCCAGCTCCCTTTCACTCCTATGTGTGAACGTCCCTGCACCCACACATTGCTTTGTGTCCACATATGGAGTCAGGGGTGGACTGACAACACTTGGGGCCCCCAGACCAAAAAAAGGAAGGGCCCACTGCCTCCTCAGTCTTCTACCACGTCCCTTTTCCACCAAAATCTCCCACATAATAAACTAAAATGTATTTATGTAAGAAACACTTCAACGTAGGCAAATTTCCATGACCAATAATACTGGTATACAAGGAGTAAATATATACCACTGATCTGCAGCGTCCTCTTTCCTTTTCTTCTCTGTCTGGATCAGACCACCATGTCAATCTCTTACCATCTGCAGGGCAAACATGTCAGACTCTACATTTTTTTAGTGTCCACCCATCTATAGGCCCACAAACTGTAATAATCCCCTTCAGGTAGATAGGTAGCCACGTAAATAAGTAACTAGGTAGGCGGATCAGGAATCCAGATATGTAGGTAGGTGACTAGCCAGGTAGGTAGGTAGGGGGCTAGCAAGGTAGTTAGGCAGCCATGTATGAAGGCCAGACATGTACATAGTTAGGTAGCCAGGTATGTAGGTAGTTAGATAGCCTGGTATGTAGGTAAGTATTTAGGCATACATATAAAGTTAGGTAGCCCCCCCCCTTCCCTGTTGGTATAGACAGTAGAATTACCCCCCCCCCCTCTACCTTGTAGGTATAGGCAGCAGAGTTAACCCCCCTTCCCTGTAGGCATGGGCGGTAGAGTTAACCCCCCTTCCCCATAGGTTTAGGCAGCAGAGTTAACCCTCCCCCCCTGTAGGTATAGGAACAGAGTAGACCCCTCCCCCTTTCCCCATAGGTATAGGCAGCAGTTAACCCCCCCCCCCTTTCCTCATAGGTATAGGCAGCAGTTAACCTCCCTTTCCCCATAGGAATAGACAGCAGTTAGCCCCCCCTTTCCCATAGATATAGGCATCAGTTAACACCCCCCCCTTTCCCCATAGATATAGGCAGCAGTCAACCCGCCCTTTCCCCATAGGTATAGGAAGCAGTTAACACCTCCCCCCCCTTTCCCCATAGGTATAGGCAGCAGTTAACCCCCCCCCCCCCCCCCCCGCTTTCCACATAGGTATAGGTAGCAGTTAACCCCTCTTTCCCCATAGGTATTGGCAGAAGTTAATTCGCCCCCCCCCCTTTCCCCATAAGTATAAGCAGCAGTTAAGACCCCCCATTTCCAGATGGGTATAGGCAGCAGTTAAAATCCCCACCCCTTTCCCCATATCGTTAAGCCCCTAACCCTTTGCCCATATAGGCAGCAATTAAACCCCCACCCTTTCCCCTACGATGGTTAAGAAAAAATGATGCTCCCACGCAGCGATCTCCTCAGCAGCAGGGCCCATGTCTTCTCTCCTTCACAGTGCAGGCACCGATGAGTGACTTCATCGGCGCCTGCACTGCATGTTGCATGGGGGGGGCGGAGGTCACGTCTCCTCCGTGTGTAGGCCACAGATACAGCTCGCACAGAGGAGATGCGTTCTGTTGTATGTGCGTGCACCGCACATACAGGTGTGGTGGCCCAGTACGGGAGGTGTTTCTCCAGGTGTTCCCAGGTCCCCCTGCATTAGTTTCTCAATGGTAAATATGTTGTACTGTATAAAATGTGTTATCACCTTAAGAGTTATACCATGTGATATGCCATGTGCTTGTTACCCAGGAGGTACCAGTTACCAGGTGATTCCAGGGGTGACCTATGGGCTCCCTGCTAGTCTCCCCCATACAAGCCCTGGGTGGAGCTAGCCTCTCTCTCTTTGAGCTCTGCTCTTCTGCTAAGCTGAGGTCCACTGCAGTCGTGCCTAGTGTGTGTGTCCAGAGGGTTGGTAACCTCAAAGTCAAGTCCTGCAGCCACCATCAAGTCAAGTAAGCTAAAATTACAGCTTTATGAGTCAAGTCAAGTCAGTCCCTGTCATTTGTCAATTCAGCGTGGTTTGCATTTAATTGTCCAGTCCTACTACGAGTCCTAGCAAGCCCTTAAGGTCTCTGCATCACTGGTCAACTCCTTGTGCCGTGGCTGAACTGTATAGACTTTACCAACTGTCTACCCTCAGTAAAGCTACCATTGTCAGTAACTTGGCGTCGGAGTCTTTATTGCCCCCGTGCCTAGCCCAGGATCCAGCAGTATACCTTCGGTTGGTTTTAGGCTAAACCACACACTGGCATCATGAATACAAGGGGTTAATGCCATCTGCCCCTAGGGTAGCAACATCTGCCCTCATCATACCCCTCTACCACACAGGAGAAAGCAGCGCTGTCTGCCGGGATGAGTGTCCCGGATCCTTAGTAGCGGCGGGCCCTTTACCCGGCCGGGCACTCAGACAACGTCTGATCCGACCATCCGGTCAGTCCTCCCCTGTATGGGGTATTTCCGTATTCAGGGAAAATTGTGTTATAAATTTTGGGGGTCTTTTTCTCCTTTTACCTCCTTGTGAAATTGAAAGGCATTGGGGAACACCAGCATGTGAGTGTAAAAAGTGAATTTCTCTTACACTAACATGCTGGTGTAGCCCCCAACTTTTCTTTTTCATAAGGAGTAAAAGTAGCAAAACTCCTCCAAAATTTGTAACACAAATTTTCCTGAGTATGTAAATACCCCATATGTGGCCCTAAACTGATGCTTTGAAATACGACAGGGCTCCGGAGAGAGCTCCATGCGCATTTTAGGCATAAATTAGGGATTTGCATAGGGGTGGACTCCTATGCAACCATTGTGCTTGCCTCTTCCACTAAAAGTACCCTACAGCAGTGTTTCCCAAACAGGATGCCTCCAGCTGTTGTAACACTACAACTCCCAGCATGTTTGGACAGTCAATGGCAGTTCGGCCACGCTGTGGAGTTGTTGATTTGCAATAGCTGGAGGCTGCATTTAGTAAACAGTGCCGTACGAGCTGTTATAAATTTTTATTGGGGGGTTGGGTCAGGAGGTAATGATGCAAAGGTGTGTGTCTATGTAGTGTTTTACTCTTTATTTTTGTGTTAGTGTAGTGTAGGTGATTTTTCTGTACGTACACACAGTCGGGTTTACAACAAGTTTTCCGCTACAAGTTTGATCCACGGCAAATTTCTCACAACCCAAACTCGGAACGGGGAACTTATGGCACCGATCTCTTTTTTTTTCCAGGCCATTGGGTCACCAGAGATCTGAATGGCCTGGAAATGTCATATGGAAGGTCACAGTTTAGAGACCACTGCACAGTGGTCACCAAACTGTGGCCCTCCAGATGTTGCAAAACTACAACTTTCAGCATCCCCAGACAGCCAACCCCATGTTTCCTGCTGTGAGTTTGAAGAGGAGCAGGCTCTCTGTGCCAAATTTTTGGCAGCAAATTTCCGCTGATGAAAATCCACCTCAACCCCTATTTTATAATGCAGATCTGTCACAAATATGCAGCAAAATGAGCATAATGAGCGGCTGTTCTGACTCGGATTTAACTAAGGTTCATTATTTTTCTCTAGGATACAGCATGGCGGCAGCAGCTACATCATAAGTATTTAAAATATTTTTAATGCTGCCCCCCAGGTTCCTGGTTGAAAATATAGCCCAGTGTGTCAGAAATGTGACAGACCCTATTTAACTCTTCCCATTTCATTTATTTTCTTTTTTTTTTCTTCTTCCCTGCCTTCTAAGATAACTTTTTATTTTTCCACCAACAGAGTCGTATAATGGGGATTTTTTTTATTTATAGCACAACATTCTTTAATATTTTGTCTTGTAAAATGTTAGATATCACAATGGAAGCCTAACAGATCCCATTAAAAATAACACTATAAAATCATACAGTGGCCTTACCAGCTTTCTTTCTTAACCTTCCCTTATGACATCACACATGTGACATCAGTCTTTGGTTGATACCTTTACCAGCCACTAGTACAGTTCAGGCCTTAGGTATCAGAGGGAGCGCACACAAAGAGCAGGAGATGAGGAAGAGGACAAGATGACACAGGAGAGGTACATCAATCCTAAATATTGATCAGAATACATCTAGAGTTCTAGACTTGCAAATAATGACTAGATCTTTTAAATAAAATGTGTCACAATAATAGTGTTAATTGTATTAAATCTAGTTATTTATCTATACACTTTTCTGCTGATCAATAATGACCAAGTATATACTGTTTATATTCAATTCTATTATACAAAGAGTTGGGGGGGGGGGGTGTATGTCCTGTATGGGTATATTAAGTCTATGGGGGAGAATCATCAAAACCTGTGTAGAGGAAGAGTGGAGCATCAGATCAGATCGCTTCTTTCAGTTTTTAGAGGCCTTTTTAAAATGAAAGAATCAATCTTATTGGTTTCTACGGGCAACAGGTCAACATTTCCTCTGCGCTGGTGTTGATAAATCTCCCCCTATATGTATAGTTTTCTATACTAAGAAAGTCAAAAGCACCTAAATGTCTAAAACACACCTATATGTTCAGTGTATGTGACCTACTAATGGGGGTGACAGGGAAGTAATGTAAGAGATGTCTGACCTTTAACATGACCTCCTGTTATAACCTAAAACAAGAAATTAGGCTGAAATAACGTATATTTCACTATTATAATGCTGGATTTCTTGTATGACTATTAGTACTGAATCATAAAAAGAAATGCATACATTGAATTTTCTTTAACATGATTGTCCCACAGAGCAAATTTGGTAAAATCAGATGTGTGCCCCATACATATATGTAAAGGGGTACAAAAATAATTTATATCCCTGTAGAGTTCTTCTCCCTCATGGATCTGATCCCCTAGTATCCTCTCTGAGCTGGAACCCTACCGTTGCCAGGCAACTTTCCCCCAATCCCCCTTGCTTATAAGCACAGTGGAAACAAACTGCCATTACCTTCAGGACACTGCAGTTGAACTGAGCATGTGTTAGGGTGCATTCACACCACGTTTTAGCTATACAGGGACCTGATTTGGCTGGGGGCAGTGAAAACCAGGTGCTCCCTTATCCCAGCCAGACCTGGCCCCCTTCTCATTCATTTGAATGATCTGACCAGAGTCAAACTGCGGTTTTCAGTTGGTTCAGAAAAACGGATATGGGGCAAAAATGAGCCGACCGGAGACATTGTTTGACTCAGGTTGGCTCATTTAAATGAATGAGAAGGGGGCCGGGACCGGCTGGGATATGGGAGCGCCCGGTTTTCACTCCCCCCAGCTGGATCCGGTCCCCATATAGCTAAAACGTGGTGTGAACCCACCCTTACCCCGACTTAGTGGGTCGTAACCAACAGTTATCAATACAATGCAGGTACATGGAGAATTAGTAATCTTATATCTCTCAAACAATATTGTAATCCTGGTACATTTAAATATGTTAAATGTCACATAATGCATTAGTATAGAACTTTTGTTTGTTGGTATTTCTTTTTTTAAATGAGACAACTTCTTTAACCCCTTAACCCCTTAAGGACTCAGCCCATTTTGGCCTTAAGGACTCAGACAATTTAATTTTTACGTTTTCATTTTTTCCTCCTCGCCTTCTAAAAATCATAACTCTTTTATATTTTCATCCACAGACTAGTATAAGGGCTTGTTTTTTGCGCGACCAGTTGTCCTTTGTAATGACATCACTCATTATATCATAAAATGTATGGCGCAACCAAAAAACACTATTTTTGTGGGGAAATTAAAACGAAAAACGCAATTTTGCTAATTTTGGAAGGTTTTGTTTTCACGCCGTACAATTTATGGTAAAAATGACGTGTGTTCTTTATTATGAGGGTCAATACGATTAAAATGATACCCATTATTATATACTTTTATATTATTGTTGCGCTTAAAAAAAATCACAAACTTTTTAACCAAATTAGTACGTTTATAATCCCTTTATTTTGATGACCTCTAACTTTTTTATTTTTCCGTATAAGCAGTGGTATGAGGGCTCATTTTTTGCGCCATGATCTGTACTTTTTTTTGATACCACATTTGCATATAAAAAACTTTTAATACATTTTTTATAATTTTTTTTAAATAAAATGTATTAAAAAAGTAGGAATTTTGGACTTTTTTTATTTTTTTTCATTCACGCCGTTCACCGTACGGGATCATTCACATTTTATTTTAATAGTTCGGACATTTACGCACGCGGCGATACCAAATATGTCTATAAAAAATGTTTTTTACGCTTTTTGGGGGTAAAATAGGAAAAAACGGACGTTTTACTTTTTTATTGGGGGAGGGGATATTTCTTTTTTTTTACTTTTACTTTAACATTTTTTTACATTTTTTTTTACACTTGAATAGTCCCCATAGGGGACTATTCATAGCAATACCATGATTGCTAATACTGATCTGTTCTATGTATAGGACATAGAACAGATCAGTATTATCGGTAATTTTCTGCTCTGGTCTGCTCGATCACAGACCAGAGCAGGAGACGCCGGGAGCCGCACGGAGGAAGGAGAGGGGACCTCCGTGCGGCGTTATGAATGATCGGATCCCCGCAGCAGCGCTGCTGGCGATCCGATCGTTCATTTAAATCGCGAACCGCCGCAGATGCCGGGATCTGTATTGGCGATCTCGCGGGCGTCGGCCATTGCCGGCGGGTCCCTGGCTGCGATTAGCAGCCGGGATCAGCCGCGCATGACACGGGCATTGCTCCGATGCCCGCGGTTATGCTTAGGACGTAAATGTACGTCCTGGTGCGTTAAGTACCACCTCACCAGGACGTACATTTACGTCCTGCGTCCTTAAGGGGTTAAGGACCCAGCCATTTTACACCTTAGGACCAGGCCATATTTTGCACATCTGACCACTGTCACTTTAAACATTAATAACTCTGGAATGCTTTTAGTTATCATTCTGATTCCGAGATTGTTTATTCGGGACATATTCTACTTTAACATAGTGGTAACATTTTGTGGTAACTTGCAACCTTTCTTGGGGAAAAATCCCAAAATGTGATGAAAAATTTGAAAATTTAGCATTTTTCTAACTTTGAAGCTCTCTGCTTGTAAGGAAAATGGATATTCCAAATATTTTTTTTATATTCACATATGCAATATGTCCACTTTATGTTTGCATCATAAAATTTACGTGTTTTCACTTTTGGAAGACACCAGAGGGCTTCAAAGTTCCAAACTCACTATTTTTCAGGGACCAGTTCAGGTTTGAAGTGGATTTGAAGGGTCTTCATCTTAGAAATACCCCACAAATGACCCCATTATAAAAACTGCACCCCCCAAAAGTATTCAAAATGACATTCAGTCAGCGTTTTAACCCTTTAGGTGTTTCACAGGAATAGCAGCAAAGGGAAGGAGAAAATTCGCAATCTTCATTTTTTACACTCGCATGTTCTTGTAGACCCAATTTTTGAATTACCATATACCTCATATGTCTATGTAAAGTGTTCGGCGAGCGCAGTAGAGGGCTCAGAAGCGAAGAAGGGGGTTTTGGAGAGTACGTTTTTCTGAAATGGTTTTTGGGGGGCATGTTGCATTTAGGAAGCCCCTATGGTGCCAGAACAGCAAAAAAAAACAAAAAAAAAACACATACCGTACCATTTTGGAAACTAGACCCCTTGATGAGCGTAACAAGGAATTAAGTGAGCCTTAATACCCCACAGGTGTTTCACCACTTTTGCATATGTAAAAAAATAAATAAAAAATTCACTAAAATGTGTGTTTCCCCCCAAATTTCACATTTTTGCAAGGGTTAATAGCAGAAAATACCCCCCAAAATTTGTAACCCCATCTCTTCTGAGTATGGAGGTACCCCATAAGTTGACCTGAAGTGCACTACGGGTGAGAAGAGAAGGAGTCATATTTGGCTTTTTGAGAGCAAATTTTGCTCGGGGGGCATGTCGCATTTAGGAAGCCCCTATGGTGCCAGGACAGCAAAAGAAAAAACACATGGCATACCATTTTGGAAACTAGACCCCTTGAGGAATGTAACAAGGAATCAAGTGAGCCTTAATACCCCACAGGGGTTTCACGACTTTTGCAAACGTAAAAAAAAAAAAAATTCACTAAAATGTGTGTTTCCCCCCCAAAATTTCAAATTTTTGCAAGGGTTAACAGGGGAAGCCCCTATGGTGCAAGGACAGCAAAATAACCCCCACATAGCATACCATTTTGGAAACTAGACCCCTTGAGGAACATAACAAGGGGTACAGTGAGCATTTACCCCCCCACTGGTGTCTGTCAGATCTTTGGAACAGTGGGCTGTACAAAATGTTTTATTTGCACAGCCCACTGTTCCAAAGATCTGTCAGACACCAGTGGGGTGTAAATTCTCACTGCACCCCTCATTACATTCCGTGAGGGGTGTAGTTTCCGAAATGGGGTCACATGTGGGGTTTTATTTTTTTTGCGTTTGTCAAAACCGCTGTAACAATCAGCCACCTCTGTGCAAATCACATCAAATGTACATGGTGCACTCTCCCTTCTGGGCCTTGTTGTGCGCCCCCAGAGCACTTTGCGCCCACATATGGGGTATCTCCGTAGTCGGGAGAAATTGCTTTACAAATTTTGGGGGGCTTTTTTCCCTTTTACCTCTTGTCAAAATGAAAAGTATAGGGCAACATCAGCATGTTAGTGTAAAAAATTTATTTTTTTACACTAACATGCTGGTGTAGACCCCAGCTTCACCTTTTCATAAGGGGTGAAAGGAGAAAAAGCCCCCCAAAATTTGTTAGGCAATTTCTCCCGAGTACGGTGATACCCCATATGTGGCCCTAAACTGTTGCCTTGAAATACGACAGGGCTCCGAAGTGAGAGAGCGCCATGTGCATTTGAGGCCTGAATTAGGGATTCGCATAGGGGTGGACATAGGGGTATACTACGCCAGTGATTCCCAAACAGGGTGCCTCCAGCTGTTGAAAAACTCCCAGCATGCTTGGACAGTCAACGGCTGTCTGGCAATACTGGGAGTTGTTGTTTTGCAACAGCTGGAGGCTCCATTTTGGAAACAGTGGCGCACCAGACGTTTTTCATTTTTATTGGGGAGGGGAGGTGGGGCTGTGTAGGGGTATGTGTATATGTAGTGTTTTTTTCTTTTTCTTTTATTTTGTGATAGTATAGTGTAGTGTAGTGTTTTTAGGGTACAGTCACATGGGCGAGGGATTACAGCGAGTTTCCCGCTGCGAGTTTGAGCTGCCGCGCAAAATTTGCTGCATCGCAAACTTGCAGCCTGATACTCACTGTAAGCCCCCTGCCCATGTGAATGTACCCTGTACATTCACAGGGGGGCCTCCAGCTGTTGCAAAACTACAACTCCCAGCATGCACTGTCTATCAGTGCATGCTGGTAGGTATAGTTTTGCAACAGCTGGAGGCACACGGGTTGGGAAACACTGAGTTAGGAAACAGACAATGTTTCCCAACCAGTGTGCCTCCAGTTGTTGCAAAACCACTACTCCCAAACATTCTCAGGCATGCTGGAAGTAGATGTTCTGCAACATCTTGAGAGCCAGATGTTGCCGAACTACAACTCCCAGAATGCTTGGAGTTGTAGTTTTGCAACATCTGGAGGACTACAGTTTGTAGACCACTAATACAGTGGTTCCCAATCTGTGCCCTTCCAAATGTTGCAAAACTACAACTCCCAGTATGCCAAAACTGTCCAGGCATGCTGGGAGTTGTAGTTCTGCAACATCTGAAGGGCCAGATGTTACAGAACTACAACTCCCAGCATGCCTGGACAGTAATGGCATGCTGAGGATGTGTAGTTGCAACATCTGGAAGGGCACAGTGGTCTCCAAACTGTGGACCTCCAGCTGTTGCAAAACTGCAACTCCCAGCATGCCCAGGGCATTTGCCCTGGATGCCTGCTGAAGCATTTCAGCAGGCATCCGCTTCTGATCTCAGCCCGGCGCGCGGCAGGGCCCGGAAAACGCCAGGACGTACGGGGACGTCCTGGGTCCTTAAAGCCCAGGTGCTGGGACGTCCCCGTACGTCCTGGGTCCTTAAGGGGCTAAAGGTGTACTCCGCCCATAGACATCTTATCCCCTATCCAAAACATTGTGGATGAGATGTCTGATCCTGGAGTGGGTCTGGCCACTGGGACCCCCCACGATATCTGGGCCGACTCTGCGGAATCTGTGGCAATCCATATCGCCAAACCACACCCCCTCTATTCATGTCTATGGGAAGGGGCGTGACGGCACAGAGATCTCGGGGGTTCCCAGTGGCAAGACACCTGCCATCAGACATCTTATTCCCTATCCTTTCTATAGCGGATAAGATGTTCAGGGGCAGAGTACCACTTTAAAGGGAATTTATCAACTCTATTTGCTCCAAAGAACTTCAGACCCTATTGTACCTTTTTTTTTTTTTAGCTGATAATAGTTGCCTAATTTGTAAAATCAGTGTTCAATTTTTCAGCCAAGTTCCAAAGAGGTGGGGTTAATCTGCTGAAGTGCCGAAGCTTGGCACACCTCCTCGGTTGCTCCCACCTCCCAGGCCCTCCTTGATTGATGTTCTGAGCCCGGTTTTTCAATCAAGAAGGAGCTGGAGGGGAGAGTAAGTAAGTGGATGTGCCGGGATGAGACACTTGAGCAGCTTAGATCAGCCTCCTTGCACCCTACATTTGTGTATTACACCTGAATATTAGACAATACTGGATTAAACTATGTGGAATGTTGATTTAGGGATCTATCCAATTGCTAGCAGGCCATGGACACAAGATTACATATAAGATAAGGTTATATGCCGACCAGGTATTATATTGTAGTTCCCAGCGATTTGAATCTAACTTTGAAGGGGTAGTGCCTTTAGGCACTTCCCCCTTCAAAGTTAGCGGGTCATGTAGAAATTTTTCTGTACCATGTCTATGACAATCATGGGTGCTTTTTGCCTTCCTTAGGTTGTAGGGCTATTGTTACCATTAAAATTGTCAGAACCCTAAAATAAACCCTAACAGACCCAACTAAACTAAGGAATACATGTTCATAGTTATTAAAAAGAGGAAACACACCCCTCAAGGAACATAACAAGGGGTACAGTGAGCCTTAACACACCACAGGTGTTTGATGACTTTTTGTAAAATTTGGATGAGTAAATAAAAAAAATAGGAGGAAATACGAGAAAATGCCCCTCAAAATTTGTAACCCCATTTCTTCTGGGTTTGGAAGTATCCCATGTATGGATGTAAAGTGCTCTGCGCCATTGGGCTTTTGGAGAGAGAATTCGTCTGGAATTCAAGTCAGGGGACATGTGCGTTTACAAAGCCCCCATGGTGCCAGAACAGTGGACCCCCCCACATGTGACTCTATTTTGGAAACAACACCCCTCACAGAATGTAACAATGGGTGCAGTGAGCATTTACACCCCACTGACGTTTGACAGACTTTTGGAACAGTGGGCTGTGCAAATGAAAACTTAAATTTTTCATTTTCATGGACCCCTGTTCCAAAAATCTGTCAGACACCAGTAGGGCATAAATGCTCACTGCACCCCTTATTACATTCCATGAGGGGTGTAGTTTCCAAAATGGGGTCACATGTTGGGGGGGGTTCCGCTGTTCTGGCACCATGGGGGCTTTGTAAACGCACATGGCCTTCAATTCCAGCCAAATTCTCTCTCCAAAAGTCCAATGGCGCTCCTTCTCTTCTGAGCCCTGTAGTGAGCCAGCAGAGCACTTTATGTCCACACATGGAGTTATTTATATATTCAGAAGAAATGGTGATACAAATTATGGGGGGCTTTTTCTCAATTACCCCTTGTGAAAATGAAAAATTTGGGATAACATTAGAAATTAGAAATATTAGCAATAAATTCATCATAAAATATACTTACTGTTAAATACTTTAACTCAATATAAAATTAAAATAAAAACAATAAAAATTAATAAAATGTAAAAAATATATATAAAAAATATGTATATAAAAATCTAAAATCACTAACTAAAAAATAAAATACACAAAATACATAAAAAATACAAATAATAACATAAATATAACAAAAATAAAATATAGGTAAAGTGCGAGCTGATCAGCTACCACCGGACCATCCTCCCAAAACCAACGCACGGCAGGTGTATGGCAGCACCGAATGCAGAAACAAGGAAGAAATGGCAGCGAGGTAAAGCGGATCCCAGATTTATTAAATGGATAAAAACAGGAACGGTAAATACAGGGTTACGCGTTTCAGGCGTGTAACAGGACGCCCTTAGTCATACTAAAATATAAAATATAGCACCAATCACTAATAATAAATAGATTAAGATTATACAAGCAAGTACTTTCTGAATAAGATAACGTTTTTTCACTTCCATCTACTGTATATATATGTGTGTATATATATATATATATATATATATATATATATATATATATATATATAATTCCCTCTGCTTCCCTTCTCCCTTCCTTATTCCCCCCCGCCCCTCCCTTGCAACTTACATGCTACTCAAGAAATCCATATCTTAGGACATCATATATCCCAGACTACCATAGCTTATTACATAACAAACAGAATAAATAGCAGTCTATACCGATTCACAGAATATAAATAAATAAAATATTTTTTTCTCCTATAAAATTGCATGAGTTACAAGATCATTTACATGAGAATATAATTACTCATGTTAATACCACACTTTTACATACTCCATGGTCTGCACTATGGATAATTTGGAACATACCCTACACAGTCTTAGTCCCATAACATGTGCAGTAGTACTCTAGAAGTGAAATACAGACAAAGTCCGAAGTCATGCGCACAGGTCCAGCAATATGTAGATATCGCGAGAAGTGAATCATCCATCATGAGGCTTGCGCATTGATTACCAATGTGTGGACATGCGTACCTACTGTGACATCACATGTAAACAAAGGTGGTGATAGGCGCAGAAAATAAACACATGCCAGACCATAACAAACTGTATGATTGGTTGCGACTTTTCGCAGGATTGGTACACAACAATAGCGGGACACAAGATTGTGATGTGCGGCCATCTGATTGGCGATAGCACGGCACAGGAAATGAACGCAATGTGAGATTATATAAAGCCTACCTTGCGTCCGGGGCACCATTAGCCTCAAAGCCCTTGACCAAGCTGGTTTATTCAGCGAAACGTCGAAGAGGCTAGCCATGTTTTAATACAGCGTGTGTTCACTGTTAGTAATGTTAATGCAGCATGCATACTCACCTACTAGTGCACAGATCATAGTGCACAATATATATTAATTGTTGAGAGAGTTAACAGAAACTTAGTAGGTAGGAGAGGTTTTCCATTCCCATAAAAACTTCTGTGACACCGCCGATAATTTTAAACCGTGTGTTTCATAAGGGTAGCTTTTTAGTTTGTGAATTGAATAAAGTTTAAAAGTTTTAGGGGGGCTTCTAGTAAGGGTTTTCCCCAGAAGGGGTAGCCCCTTAAAGGTTGATATTGCACTATTACCCTGGAACCTTCAGGGATCCTTTTTTGTTTAATTCACTGACCATAGGAGGAAAGTAAACATTGCTGGTTAGCTCAATGGTGCTGATCGGGACCTCCGCGATAAAATCGTGGCGTCCCGAACAGCTTGCAGGACGCGAGGAGGATCCCTACCTGCCTCCTCGCTGTCCGATCGCCAAATGACTGCTCCATGCCTGAGATCCAGGCAGGAGCAGTTGAGTGGCAATAACACTGATCAATGCCATGCTAAAAGAAACAAAAAATAACACATACCCCAAACATTGCAAACACAAAACCCCCAAAAACCTGTCAATAGTCTCTGTCAACATGATCCTGGGAGGGAAAATACACTGCACTACAACAGAAATAAAAATCCCTATCATCTATATCTCAATGGGTTCCATCTTTTCTTTTGTTCTTTTTTCTAATGCGGTTTTATAATCCCTGAGACAAGTAGTTCTGGCCCTAGAGTGTTATATATATTAGCATCTGTAGCATGTATAAGGGACATGTTATCATACCTGTGTCTTTTATAGGTGATTGATGCCCGGTGAGAAGATAAAAGTGACCTATACCCCCGTCAGCTGCAGGAAAGGAACCAAGAGACAGGTAATTAATATTTATATTAATTACTGATAACAATCAGGCTAGATATAACATCTAGACCTGCAGAGATGTCATAGTCTCTACCTTATACATGAAGATATATGTGATTTTAATAAGTATATCGTCTATAGACAGCTTCTTATATAACACAACTGTGTCTCAGGTACAGAGATTGGGAACATTTATGATTTCTAATATCTGTTTTTTATTTGTAGTAATCCCTTTTTCAATAGACAGACCGCAGATTTAAGACATAACTGTACTGTAAAGAAAAATCTATAAGTTAATGTAATAAATCACATACTATAACTGATTATTGCCATTTAAAACTATGAAAAATACATTATGTTGATTATAAAACAGAAATACAGAATGGAGACAACCGTCTGTGGCTCAAGCTCGACTGCCCCTTTCTTTGAGTGGCCCCTCAATGTTGTGGAAACGGGTGGAGGACATTGTCTCCATTAGAATGGGTCCCCCTACAATGCTTCGGCTGTTGATCTGAAGTGCATTCTGTGCTTTGGAACCTCGGGGGCAAACTGTATTTCTGTTATTAATTTTTAGTTTAGCAATTCCCACCGCAACATGGTTAACCTCTATCCTAAATTTCTGCACAAAATTGATAACAGACATTCCAAGAAATATTTTACCAAATAAAAATATATAAAATATTGATGAAATTGATGAATAATAATAACAACAAAAATAACAGTTTTTGATTAAAAAACAAAAAAACTAAAATAATTTATAAAATATTTTGCTCCTGCCCCCTTCCCCCAAAAATAAAAAAAACATATATTACCATTAAAATTTATGAATAAAGAAACAAAAAATAACACATACCCCAAACATTACAAACACAAAACCCCCAAAAACCTAACAATAGTCTCTGTCAACATCATCCTGGGAGGGATAATACACTGCACTGCAATAGAAATAAAAATCCCTATCATCTATATCTCAATGGGTTCCATCTTTTCTTTTGTTCTTTTTTCTAATCCGGTTTTATAATCCCTGAGACAAGTAGTTCTGGCCCTAGAGTGTTAGATATATTAGCATCTGTAGCATGTATAAGGGACATGTTATCATACCTGTGTCTTTTTATAGGTGATTGATGCCCTGTGAGAGGGTGAAAGGGACCTATACCCCCGTCAGCTGCAGGAAAGGAACAAAGAGACAGGTAATTAATATTTATATTAATTACTGATAACAATCAGGCTAGATATAACATCTAGACCTGCAGAGATGTCATAGTCTCTACCTTATACATGAAGATATATGTGTTTTTAATAAGTATATCATCTATACACAGCTTCTTATAGAACACAACTGTTTCTCAGGTACAGAGATTGGGAACATTAATGATTTCTAATATCTGTTTTTTATTTGTAGTAATCCCTTTTTCAATAGACTGACCGCAGATTTAAGACATAATTGTACTGTAAAGAAAAATCTATAAGTTAATGTAATAAATCACATACTATAACTGATTATTGCCATTTAAAACTATGAAAAATACATTATGTTGATTATAAAACAGAAATACAGAATGGAGACAACCGTCTGTGGCTCAAGCTCGACTGCCCATTTCTTTGAGTGGCCCCTCAATGTTCTGGAAACGGGTGGAGGACATTGTCTCCATTAGAATGGGTCCCCCTAAGATGCTTCGGCTGTTGATCTGAAGTGCATTCTATGCTTTGGAATCTCGGGGGCAAACTGTATTTCTGTTATTAATTTTTAGTTTAGCAATTCCCACCGCAACATGGTTAACCTCTATCCTAAATTTCTGCACAAAATTGATAAAAGACATTCCAAGAAATATTTTGCCAAATAAAAATATATAAAATATTGATGAAGTTGATGAATAATAATAACAACAAAAATAACAGTTTTTTATTAAAAAACAAATAAACAATAATAATTTATCAAATATTTTGCTCCTGCCCCCTTCCCCAAAATAAAAAAACATATATTACCCTTACAATTTATAAATAAAGAAACAAAAAATAAAACATACCCCAAACATTGCAAACACAAAACCCCCAAAAATCTAACAAAAGTGTCTGTCAACATCATCCTGGGAGGGATAATCCACTGCACTACAATAGAAATAAAAATCCCTATCATCTATATCTCAATGGGTTCCATCTTTTCTTTTGTTCTTTTTTCTAATGCGGTTTTATAATCCCTGAGACAAGTAGTTCTGGCCCTAGAGTGTTATATATATTAGCGTCTGTAGCATGTATAAGGGACATGTTATCATACCTGTGTCTTTTTATAGGTGATTAATGCCCAGTGAGAGGGTGAAAGGGACCTATACCCCCGTCAGCTGCAGGAAAGGAACAAAGAGACAGGTAATTAATATTTATATTAATTACTGATAACAATCAGGCTAGATATAACATCTAGACCTGCAGAGATGTCATAGTCTCTACCTTATACATGAAGATATATGTGTTTTTAATAAGTATATCATCTATACACAGCTTCTTATAGAACACAACTGTTTCTCAGGTACAGAGATTGGGAACATTAATGATTTCTAATATCTGTTTTTTATTTGTAGTAATCCCTTTTTCAATAGACTGACCGCAGATTTAAGACATAATTGTACTGTAAAGAAAAATCTATAAGTTAATGTAATAAATCACATACTATAACTGATTATTGCCATTTAAAACTATGAAAAATACATCATGTTGATTATAAAACAGAAATACAGAATGGAAACAACCGTCTGTGGCTCAAGCTCGACTGCCCCTTTCTTTGAGTGGCCCCTCAATGTTGTGGAAACGGGTGTAGGATATTGTCTCCATTAGAATGGGTCCCCCTACGATGCTTCGGCTGTGGATCTGAAGTGCATTCTGTGCTTTGGAACCTCGGGGGCAAACTGTATTTCTGTTATTAATTTTTAGTTTAGCAATTCCCACCGCAACATGGTTAACCTCTATCCTAAATTTCTGCACAAAATTGATAACAGACATTCCAAGAAATATTTTACCAAATAAAAATATATAAAATATTGATGAAATTGATGAATAATAATAACAACAAAAATAACAGTTTTTGATTAAAAAACAAAAAAACTAAAATAATTTATAAAATATTTTGCTCCTGCCCCCTTCCCCCAAAAATAAAAAAACATATATTACCCTTAAAATTTATGAATAAAGAAACAAAAAATAACACATACCCCAAACATTACAAACACAAAACCCCCAAAAACCTAACAATAGTCTCTGTCAACAACATCCAGGGAGGGATAATACACTGCACTGCAATAGAAATATAAATCCCTATCATCTATATCTCAATGGGTTCCATCTTTTCTTTTGTTCTTTTTTCTAATGCGGTTTTATAATCCCTGAGACAAGTAGTTCTGGCCCTAGAGTGTTAGATATATTAGCGTCTGTAGCATGTATAAGGGACATGTTATCATACCTGTGTCTTTTTATAGGTGATTGATGCCCGGTGAAAGGGTGAAAGGGACCTATACCCCCGTCAGCTGCAGGAAAGGAACAAAGAGACAGGTAATAAATATTTATATTAATTACTGATAACAATCAGGCTAGATACAACATCTAAACCTGCAAAGATGTCATAGTCTCTACCTTATACATGAAGATATATGTGTTTTTAATAAGTATATCGTCTATAGACAGCTTCTTATATAACACAACCATGTCTCAGGTACAGAGATTAGGAACATTTATGATTTCTAATATCTGTTTTTTATTTGTAGTAATCCCTTTTTCAATAGACCTACCGTAGATTTAAGACATAACTGTATTGTAAAGAAAAATCTATAAGTTAATGTAATAAATCACATACTATAACTGATTATTGCCATTTAAAACTATGAAAAATACATTATGTTGATTATAAAACAGAAATACAGAATGGAGACAACCGTCTGTGGCTCAAGCTCGACTGCCCATTTCTTTGAGTGGCCCCTCAATGTTCTGGAAACGGGTGGAGGACATTGTCTCCATTAGAATGGGTCCCCCTAAGATGCTTCGGCTGTTGATCTGAAGTGCATTCTGTGCTTTGGAATCTCGGGGGCAAACTGTATTTCTGTTATTAATTTTTAGTTTAGCAATTCCCACCGCAACATGGTTAACCTCTATCCTAAATTTCTGCACAAAATTGATAAAAGACATTCCAAGAAATATTTTGCCAAATAAAAATATATAAAATATTGATGAAGTTGATGAATAATAATAACAAAAAAATAACAGTTTTTTATTAAAAAACAAATAAACAATAATAATTTATCAAATATTTTGCTCCTGCCCCCTTCCCCAAAAATAAAAAAACATATATTACCCTTAAAATGTATAAATAAAGAAACAAAAAATAACACATACCCCAAACATTGCAAACACAAAACCCCCAAAAACCTAACAATAGTGTCTGTCAACATCATCCTGGGAGGGATAATACACTGCACTACAATAGAAATAAAAATCCCTATCATCTATATCTCAATGGGTTCCATCTTTTCTTTTGTTCTTTTTTCTAATGCGGTTTTATAATCCCTGAGACAAGTAGTTCTGGCCCTAGAGTGTTATATATATTAGCGTCTGTAGCATGTATAAGGGACATGTCATCATACCTGTGTCTTTTTATAGGTGATTAATGCCCGGTGAGAGGGTGAAAGGGACCTATACCCCCGTCAGCTGCAGGAAAGGAACAAAGAGACAGGTAATTAATATTTATATTAATTACTGATAACAATCAGGCTAGATATAACATCTAGACCTGCAGAGATGTCATAGTCTCTACCTTATACATGAAGATATATGTGTTTTTAATAAGTATATCGTCTATAGACAGCTTCTTATATAACACAACTGTTTCTCAGGTACAGAGATTGGGAACATTTATGATTTCTAATATCTGTTTTTTATTTGTAGTAATCCCTTTTTCAATAGACTGACCGCAGATTTAAGACATAACTGTACTGTAAAGAAAAATCTATAAGTTAATGTAATAAATCACATACTATAACTGATTATTGCCATTTAAAACTATGAAAAATACATTATGTTGATTATAAAACAGAAATACAGAATGGAAACAACCGTCTGTGGCTCAAGCTCGACTGCCCCTTTCTTTGAGTGGCCCCTCAATGTTGTGGAAACGGGTGGAGGACATTGTCTCCATTAGAATGGGTCCCCCTACGATGCTTCGGCTGTTGATCTGAAGTGCATTCTGTGCTTTGGAACCTCGGGGGCAAACTGTATTTCTGTTATTAATTTTTAGTTTAGCAATTCCCACCGCAACATGGTTAACCTCTATCCTAAATTTCTGCACAAAATTGATAACAGACATTCCAAGAAATATTTTACCAAATAAAAATATATAAAATATTGATGAAACTGATGAATAATAATAACAACAAAAATAACAGTTTTTGATTAAAAAACAAAAAAACTAAAATAATTTATAAAATATTTTGCTCCTGCCCCCTTCCCCCAAAAATAAAAAAACATATATTACCCTTAAAATTTATGAATAAAGAAACAAAAAATAACACATACCCCAAACATTACAAACACAAAACCCCCAAAAACCTAACAATAGTCTCTGTCAACATCATCCTGGGAGGGATAATACACTGCACTGCAATAGAAATATAAATCCCTATCATCTATATCTCAATGGGTTCCATCTTTTCTTTTGTTCTTTTTTCTAATGCGGTTTTATAATCCCTGAGACAAGTAGTTCTGGCCCTAGAGTGTTAGATATATTAGCGTCTGTAGCATGTATAAGGGACATGTTATCATACCTGTGTCTTTTTATAGGTGATTGATGCCCGGTGAGAGGGTGAAAGGGACCTATACCTCCGTCAGCTGCAGGAAAGGAACAAAGAGACAGGTAATTAATATTTATATTAATTACTGATAACAATCAGGCTAGATACAACATCTAAACCTGCAAAGATGTCATAGTCTCTACCTTATACATGAAGATATATGTGTTTTTAATAAGTATATCGTCTATAGACAGCTTCTTATATAACACAACCATGTCTCAGGTACAGAGATTAGGAACATTTATGATTTCTAATATCTGTTTTTTATTTGTAGTAATCCCTTTTTCAATAGACTGACCGCAAATTTAAGACATAACTGTACTGTAAAGAAAAATCTATAAGTTAATGTAATAAATCCCATACTATAACTGATTATTGCCATTTAAAACTATGAAAAATACATTATGTTGATTATAAAACAGAAATACAGAATGGAGACAACCGTCTGTGGCTCAAGCTCGACTGCCCATTTCTTTGAGTGGCCCCTCAATGTTCTGGAAACGGGTGGAGGACATTGTCTCCATTAGAATGGGTCCCCCTAAGATGCTTCGGCTGTTGATCTGAAGTGCATTCTGTGCTTTGGAATCTCGGGGGCAAACTGTATTTCTGTTATTAATTTTTAGTTTAGCAATTCCCACCGCAACATGGTTAACCTCTATCCTAAATTTCTGCACAAAATTGATAAAAGACATTCCAAGAAATATTTTGCCAAATAAAAATATATAAAATATTGATGAAGTTAATGAATAATAATAACAACAAAAATAACAGTTTTTTATTAAAAAACAAATAAACAATAATAATTTATCAAATATTTTGCTCCTGCCCCCTTCCCCAAAAATAAAAAAACATATATTACCCTTAAAATTTATAAATAAAGAAACAAAAAATAACAGATACCCCAAACATTGCAAACACAAAACCCCCAAAAACCTAACAATAGTGTCTGTCAACATCATCCTGGGAGGGATAATACACTGCACTACAATAGAAATAAAAATCCCTATCATCTATATCTCAATGGGTTCCATCTTTTCTTTTGTTCTTTTTTCTAATGCGGTTTTATAATCCCTGAGACAAGTAGTTCTGGCCCTAGAGTGTTAGATATATTAGCGTCTGTAGCATGTATAAGGGACATGTTATCATACCTGTGTCTTTTTATAGGTGATTGATGCCCGGTGAGAGGGTGAAAGGGACCTATACCCCCGTCAGCTGCAGGAAAGGAACAAAGAGACAGGTAATTAATATTTATATTAATTACTGATAACAATCAGGCTAGAAACAACATCTAAACCTGCAAAGATGTCATAGTCTCTACCTTATACATGAAGATATATGTGTTTTTAATAAGTATATCGTCTATAGACAGCTTCTTATATAACACAACCATGTCTCAGGTACAGAGATTAGGAACATTTATGATTTCTAATATCTGTTTTTTATTTGTAGTAATCCCTTTTTCAATAGACTGACCGCAAATTTAAGACATAACTGTACTGTAAAGAAAAATCTATAAGTTAATGTAATAAATCCCATACTATAACTGATTATTGCCATTTAAAACTATGAAAAATACATTATGTTGATTATAAAACAGAAATACAGAATGGAGACAACCGTCTGTGGCTCAAGCTCGACTGCCCATTTCTTTGAGTGGCCCCTCAATGTTCTGGAAACGGGTGGAGGACATTGTCTCCATTAGAATGGGTCCCCCTAAGATGCTTCGGCTGTTGATCTGAAGTGCATTCTGTGCTTTGGAATCTCGGGGGCAAACTGTATTTCTGTTATTAATTTTTAGTTTAGCAATTCCCACCGCAACATGGTTAACCTCTATCCTAAATTTCTGCACAAAATTGATAAAAGACATTCCAAGAAATATTTTGCCAAATAAAAATATATAAAATATTGATGAAGTTGATGAATAATAATAACAACAAAAATAACAGTTTTTTATTAAAAAACAAATAAACAATAATAATTTATCAAATATTTTGCTCCTGCCCCCTTCCCCAAAAATAAAAAAACATATATTACCCTTAAAATTTATAAATAAAGAAACAAAAAATAACACATACCCCAAACATTGCAAACACAAAACCCCCAAAACCTAACAATAGTGTCTGTCAACATCATCCTGGGAGGGATAATACACTGCACTACAATAGAAATAAAAATCCCTATCATCTATATCTCAATGGGTTCCATCTTTTCTTTTGTTCTTTTTTCTAATGCGGTTTTATAATCCCTGAGACAAGTAGTTCTGGCCCTAGAGTGTTAGATATATTAGCGTCTGTAGCATGTATAAGGGACATGTTATCATACCTGTGTCTTTTTATAGGTGATTGATGCCCGGTGAAAGGGTGAAAGGGACCTATACCCCCGTCAGCTGCAGGAAAGGAACAAAGAGACAGGTAATTAATATTTATATTAATTACTGATAACAATCAGGCTAGATACAACATCTAAACCTGCAAAGATGTCATAGTCTCTACCTTATACATGAAGATATATGTGTTTTTAATAAGTATATCGTCTATAGACAGCTTCTTATATAACACAACCATGTCTCAGGTACAGAGATTAGGAACATTTATGATTTCTAATGTCTGTTTTTTATTTGTAGTAATCCCTTTTTCAATAGACCTACCGTAGATTTAAGACATAACTGTACTGTAAAGAAAAATCTATAAGTTAATGTAATAAATCACATACTATAACTGATTATTGCCATTTAAAACTATGAAAAATACATTATGTTGATTATAAAACAGAAATACAGAATGGAGACAACCGTCTGTGGCTCAAGCTCGACTGCCCATTTCTTTGAGTGGCCCCTCAATGTTCTGGAAACGGGTGGAGGACATTGTCTCCATTAGAATGGGTCCCCCTAAGATGCTTCGGCTGTTGATCTGAAGTGCATTCTGTGCTTTGGAATCTCGGGGGCAAACTGTATTTCTGTTATTAATTTTTAGTTTAGCAATTCCCACCGCAACATGGTTAACCTCTATCCTAAATTTCTGCACAAAATTGATAAAAGACATTCCAAGAAATATTTTGCCAAATAAAAATATATAAAATATTGATGAAGTTGATGAATAATAATAACAACAAAAATAACAGTTTTTTATTAAAAAACAAATAAACAATAATAATTTATCAAATATTTTGCTCCTGCCCCCTTCCCCAAAAATAAAAAAACATATATTACCCTTAAAATGTATAAATAAAGAAACTAAAAATAACACATACCCCAAACATTGCAAACACAAAACCCCCAAAAACCTAACAATAGTGTCTGTCAACATCATCCTGGGAGGGATAATACACTGCACTACAATAGAAATAAAAATCCCTATCATCTATATCTCAATGGGTTCCATCTTTTCTTTTGTTCTTTTTTCTAATGCGGTTTTATAATCCCTGAGACAAGTAGTTCTGGCCCTAGAGTGTTATATATATTAGCGTCTGTAGCATGTATAAGGGACATGTCATCATACCTGTGTCTTTTTATAGGTGATTAATGCCCGGTGAGAGGGTGAAAGGGACCTATACCCCCGTCAGCTGCAGGAAAGGAACAAAGAGACAGGTAATTAATATTTATATTAATTACTGATAACAATCAGGCTAGATATAACATCTAGACCTGCAGAGATGTCATAGTCTCTACCTTATACATGAAGATATATGTGTTTTTAATAAGTATATCGTCTATAGACAGCTTCTTATATAACACAACTGTTTCTCAGGTACAGAGATTGGGAACCTTTATGATTTCTAATATCTGTTTTTTATTTGTAGTAATCCCTTTTTCAATAGACTGACCGCAGATTTAAGACATAACTGTACTGTAAAGAAAAATCTATAAGTTAATGTAATAAATCACATACTATAACTGATTATTGCCATTTAAAACTATGAAAAATACATTATGTTGATTATAAAACAGAAATACAGAATGGAAACAACCGTCTGTGGCTCAAGCTCGACTGCCCCTTTCTTTGAGTGGCCCCTCAATGTTGTGGAAACGGGTGGAGGACATTGTCTCCATTAGAATGGGTCCCCCTACGATGCTTCGGCTGTTGATCTGAAGTGCATTCTGTGCTTTGGAACCTCGGGGGCAAACTGTATTTCTGTTATTAATTTTTAGTTTAGCAATTCCCACCGCAACATGGTTAACCTCTATCCTAAATTTCTGCACAAAATTGATAACAGACATTCCAAGAAATATTTTACCAAATAAAAATATATAAAATATTGATGAAACTGATGAATAATAATAACAACAAAAATAACAGTTTTTGATTAAAAAACAAAAAAACTAAAATAATTTATAAAATATTTTGCTCCTGCCCCCTTCCCCCAAAAATAAAAAAAACATATATTACCCTTAAAATTTATGAATAAAGAAACAAAAAATAACACATACCCCAAACATTACAAACACAAAACCCCCAAAAACCTAACAATAGTCTCTGTCAACATCATCCTGGGAGGGATAATACACTGCACTGCAATAGAAATATAAATCCCTATCATCTATATCTCAATGGGTTCCATCTTTTCTTTTGTTCTTTTTTCTAATGCGGTTTTATAATCCCTGAGACAAGTAGTTCTGGCCCTAGAGTGTTAGATATATTAGCGTCTGTAGCATGTATAAGGGACATGTTATCATACCTGTGTCTTTTTATAGGTGATTGATGCCCGGTGAGAGGGTGAAAGGGACCTATACCTCCGTCAGCTGCAGGAAAGGAACAAAGAGACAGGTAATTAATATTTATATTAATTACTGATAACAATCAGGCTAGATACAACATCTAAACCTGCAAAGATGTCATAGTCTCTACCTTATACATGAAGATATATGTGTTTTTAATAAGTATATCGTCTATAGACAGCTTCTTATATAACACAACCATGTCTCAGGTACAGAGATTAGGAACATTTATGATTTCTAATATCTGTTTTTTATTTGTAGTAATCCCTTTTTCAATAGACTGACCGCAAATTTAAGACATAACTGTACTGTAAAGAAAAATCTATAAGTTAATGTAATAAATCCCATACTATAACTGATTATTGCCATTTAAAACTATGAAAAATACATTATGTTGATTATAAAACAGAAATACAGAATGGAGACAACCGTCTGTGGCTCAAGCTCGACTGCCCATTTCTTTGAGTGGCCCCTCAATGTTCTGGAAACGGGTGGAGGACATTGTCTCCATTAGAATGGGTCCCCCTAAGATGCTTCGGCTGTTGATCTGAAGTGCATTCTGTGCTTTGGAATCTCGGGGGCAAACTGTATTTCTGTTATTAATTTTTAGTTTAGCAATTCCCACCGCAACATGGTTAACCTCTATCCTAAATTTCTGCACAAAATTGATAAAAGACATTCCAAGAAATATTTTGCCAAATAAAAATATATAAAATATTGATGAAGTTAATGAATAATAATAACAACAAAAATAACAGTTTTTTATTAAAAAACAAATAAACAATAATAATTTATCAAATATTTTGCTCCTGCCCCCTTCCCCAAAAATAAAAAAACATATATTACCCTTAAAATTTATAAATAAAGAAACAAAAAATAACAGATACCCCAAACATTGCAAACACAAAACCCCCAAAAACCTAACAATAGTGTCTGTCAACATCATCCTGGGAGGGATAATACACTGCACTACAATAGAAATAAAAATCCCTATCATCTATATCTCAATGGGTTCCATCTTTTCTTTTGTTCTTTTTTCTAATGCGGTTTTATAATCCCTGAGACAAGTAGTTCTGGCCCTAGAGTGTTAGATATATTAGCGTCTGTAGCATGTATAAGGGACATGTTATCATACCTGTGTCTTTTTATAGGTGATTGATGCCCGGTGAGAGGGTGAAAGGGACCTATACCCCCGTCAGCTGCAGGAAAGGAACAAAGAGACAGGTAATTAATATTTATATTAATTACTGATAACAATCAGGCTAGAAACAACATCTAAACCTGCAAAGATGTCATAGTCTCTACCTTATACATGAAGATATATGTGTTTTTAATAAGTATATCGTCTATAGACAGCTTCTTATATAACACAACCATGTCTCAGGTACAGAGATTAGGAACATTTATGATTTCTAATATCTGTTTTTTATTTGTAGTAATCCCTTTTTCAATAGACTGACCGCAAATTTAAGACATAACTGTACTGTAAAGAAAAATCTATAAGTTAATGTAATAAATCCCATACTATAACTGATTATTGCCATTTAAAACTATGAAAAATACATTATGTTGATTATAAAACAGAAATACAGAATGGAGACAACCGTCTGTGGCTCAAGCTCGACTGCCCATTTCTTTGAGTGGCCCCTCAATGTTCTGGAAACGGGTGGAGGACATTGTCTCCATTAGAATGGGTCCCCCTAAGATGCTTCGGCTGTTGATCTGAAGTGCATTCTGTGCTTTGGAATCTCGGGGGCAAACTGTATTTCTGTTATTAATTTTTAGTTTAGCAATTCCCACCGCAACATGGTTAACCTCTATCCTAAATTTCTGCACAAAATTGATAAAAGACATTCCAAGAAATATTTTGCCAAATAAAAATATATAAAATATTGATGAAGTTGATGAATAATAATAACAACAAAAATAACAGTTTTTTATTAAAAAACAAATAAACAATAATAATTTATCAAATATTTTGCTCCTGCCCCCTTCCCCAAAAATAAAAAAACATATATTACCCTTAAAATTTATAAATAAAGAAACAAAAAATAACACATACCCCAAACATTGCAAACACAAAACCCCCAAAAACCTAACAATAGTGTCTGTCAACATCATCCTGGGAGGGATAATACACTGCACTACAATAGAAATAAAAATCCCTATCATCTATATCTCAATGGGTTCCATCTTTTCTTTTGTTCTTTTTTCTAATGCGGTTTTATAATCCCTGAGACAAGTAGTTCTGGCCCTAGAGTGTTAGATATATTAGCGTCTGTAGCATGTATAAGGGACATGTTATCATACCTGTGTCTTTTTATAGGTGATTGATGCCCGGTGAAAGGGTGAAAGGGACCTATACCCCCGTCAGCTGCAGGAAAGGAACAAAGAGACAGGTAATTAATATTTATATTAATTACTGATAACAATCAGGCTAGATACAACATCTAAACCTGCAAAGATGTCATAGTCTCTACCTTATACATGAAGATATATGTGTTTTTAATAAGTATATCGTCTATAGACAGCTTCTTATATAACACAACCATGTCTCAGGTACAGAGATTAGGAACATTTATGATTTCTAATGTCTGTTTTTTATTTGTAGTAATCCCTTTTTCAATAGACCTACCGTAGATTTAAGACATAACTGTACTGTAAAGAAAAATCTATAAGTTAATGTAATAAATCACATACTATAACTGATTATTGCCATTTAAAACTATGAAAAATACATTATGTTGATTATAAAACAGAAATACAGAATGGAGACAACCGTCTGTGGCTCAAGCTCGACTGCCCATTTCTTTGAGTGGCCCCTCAATGTTCTGGAAACGGGTGGAGGACATTGTCTCCATTAGAATGGGTCCCCCTAAGATGCTTCGGCTGTTGATCTGAAGTGCATTCTGTGCTTTGGAATCTCGGGGGCAAACTGTATTTCTGTTATTAATTTTTAGTTTAGCAATTCCCACCGCAACATGGTTAACCTCTATCCTAAATTTCTGCACAAAATTGATAAAAGACATTCCAAGAAATATTTTGCCAAATAAAAATATATAAAATATTGATGAAGTTGATGAATAATAATAACAACAAAAATAACAGTTTTTTATTAAAAAACAAATAAACAATAATAATTTATCAAATATTTTGCTCCTGCCCCCTTCCCCAAAAATAAAAAAACATATATTACCCTTAAAATGTATAAATAAAGAAACTAAAAATAACACATACCCCAAACATTGCAAACACAAAACCCCCAAAAACCTAACAATAGTGTCTGTCAACATCATCCTGGGAGGGATAATACACTGCACTACAATAGAAATAAAAATCCCTATCATCTATATCTCAATGGGTTCCATCTTTTCTTTTGTTCTTTTTTCTAATGCGGTTTTATAATCCCTGAGACAAGTAGTTCTGGCCCTAGAGTGTTATATATATTAGCGTCTGTAGCATGTATAAGGGACATGTCATCATACCTGTGTCTTTTTATAGGTGATTAATGCCCGGTGAGAGGGTGAAAGGGACCTATACCCCCGTCAGCTGCAGGAAAGGAACAAAGAGACAGGTAATTAATATTTATATTAATTACTGATAACAATCAGGCTAGATATAACATCTAGACCTGCAGAGATGTCATAGTCTCTACCTTATACATGAAGATATATGTGTTTTTAATAAGTATATCGTCTATAGACAGCTTCTTATATAACACAACTGTTTCTCAGGTACAGAGATTGGGAACATTTATGATTTCTAATATCTGTTTTTTATTTGTAGTAATCCCTTTTTCAATAGACTGACCGCAGATTTAAGACATAACTGTACTGTAAAGAAAAATCTATAAGTTAATGTAATAAATCACATACTATAACTGATTATTGCCATTTAAAACTATGAAAAATACATTATGTTGATTATAAAACAGAAATACAGAATGGAAACAACCGTCTGTGGCTCAAGCTCGACTGCCCCTTTCTTTGAGTGGCCCCTCAATGTTGTGGAAACGGGTGGAGGACATTGTCTCCATTAGAATGGGTCCCCCTACGATGCTTCGGCTGTTGATCTGAAGTGCATTCTGTGCTTTGGAACCTCGGGGGCAAACTGTATTTCTGTTATTAATTTTTAGTTTAGCAATTCCCACCGCAACATGGTTAACCTCTATCCTAAATTTCTGCACAAAATTGATAACAGACATTCCAAGAAATATTTTACCAAATAAAAATATATAAAATATTGATGAAACTGATGAATAATAATAACAACAAAAATAACAGTTTTTGATTAAAAAACAAAAAAACTAAAATAATTTATAAAATATTTTGCTCCTGCCCCCTTCCCCCAAAAATAAAAAAACATATATTACCCTTAAAATTTATGAATAAAGAAACAAAAAATAACACATACCCCAAACATTACAAACACAAAACCCCCAAAAACCTAACAATAGTCTCTGTCAACATCATCCTGGGAGGGATAATACACTGCACTGCAATAGAAATATAAATCCCTATCATCTATATCTCAATGGGTTCCATCTTTTCTTTTGTTCTTTTTTCTAATGCGGTTTTATAATCCCTGAGACAAGTAGTTCTGGCCCTAGAGTGTTAGATATATTAGCGTCTGTAGCATGTATAAGGGACATGTTATCATACCTGTGTCTTTTTATAGGTGATTGATGCCCGGTGAGAGGGTGAAAGGGACCTATACCTCCGTCAGCTGCAGGAAAGGAACAAAGAGACAGGTAATTAATATTTATATTAATTACTGATAACAATCAGGCTAGATACAACATCTAAACCTGCAAAGATGTCATAGTCTCTACCTTATACATGAAGATATATGTGTTTTTAATAAGTATATCGTCTATAGACAGCTTCTTATATAACACAACCATGTCTCAGGTACAGAGATTAGGAACATTTATGATTTCTAATATCTGTTTTTTTATTTGTAGTAATCCCTTTTTCAATAGACTGACCGCAAATTTAAGACATAACTGTACTGTAAAGAAAAATCTATAAGTTAATGTAATAAATCCCATACTATAACTGATTATTGCCATTTAAAACTATGAAAAATACATTATGTTGATTATAAAACAGAAATACAGAATGGAGACAACCGTCTGTGGCTCAAGCTCGACTGCCCATTTCTTTGAGTGGCCCCTCAATGTTCTGGAAACGGGTGGAGGACATTGTCTCCATTAGAATGGGTCCCCCTAAGATGCTTCGGCTGTTGATCTGAAGTGCATTCTGTGCTTTGGAATCTCGGGGGCAAACTGTATTTCTGTTATTAATTTTTAGTTTAGCAATTCCCACCGCAACATGGTTAACCTCTATCCTAAATTTCTGCACAAAATTGATAAAAGACATTCCAAGAAATATTTTGCCAAATAAAAATATATAAAATATTGATGAAGTTGATGAATAATAATAACAACAAAAATAACAGTTTTTTATTAAAAAACAAATAAACAATAATAATTTATCAAATATTTTGCTCCTGCCCCCTTCCCCAAAAATAAAAAAACATATATTACCCTTAAAATTTATAAATAAAGAAACAAAAAATAACACATACCCCAAACATTGCAAACACAAAACCCCCAAAAACCTAACAATAGTGTCTGTCAACATCATCCTGGGAGGGATAATACACTGCACTACAATAGAAATAAAAATCCCTATCATCTATATCTCAATGGGTTCCATCTTTTCTTTTGTTCTTTTTTCTAATGCGGTTTTATAATCCCTGAGACAAGTAGTTCTGGCCCTAGAGTGTTAGATATATTAGCGTCTGTAGCATGTATAAGGGACATGTTATCATACCTGTGTCTTTTTATAGGTGATTGATGCCCGGTGAAAGGGTGAAAGGGACCTATACCCCCGTCAGCTGCAGGAAAGGAACAAAGAGACAGGTAATTAATATTTATATTAATTACTGATAACAATCAGGCTAGATACAACATCTAAACCTGCAAAGATGTCATAGTCTCTACCTTATACATGAAGATATATGTGTTTTTAATAAGTATATCGTCTATAGACAGCTTCTTATATAACACAACCATGTCTCAGGTACAGAGATTAGGAACATTTATGATTTCTAATATCTGTTTTTTATTTGTAGTAATCCCTTTTTCAATAGACCTACCGTAGATTTAAGACATAACTGTACTGTAAAGAAAAATCTATAAGTTAATGTAATAAATCACATACTATAACTGATTATTGCCATTTAAAACTATGAAAAATACATTATGTTGATTATAAAACAGAAATACAGAATGGAGACAACCGTCTGTGGCTCAAGCTCGACTGCCCATTTCTTTGAGTGGCCCCTCAATGTTCTGGAAACGGGTGGAGGACATTGTCTCCATTAGAATGGGTCCCCCTAAGATGCTTCGGCTGTTGATCTGAAGTGCATTCTGTGCTTTGGAATCTCGGGGGCAAACTGTATTTCTGTTATTAATTTTTAGTTTAGCAATTCCCACCGCAACATGGTTAACCTCTATCCTAAATTTCTGCACAAAATTGATAAAAGACATTCCAAGAAAAATTTTGCCAAATAAAAATATATAAAATATTGATGAAGTTGATGAATAATAATAACAACAAAAATAACAGTTTTTTATTAAAAAACAAATAACAATAATAATTTATCAAATATTTTGCTCCTGCCCCCTTCCCCAAAAATAAAAAAACATATATTACCCTTAAAATGTATAAATAAAGAAACAAAAAATAACACATACCCCAAACATTGCAAACACAAAACCCCCAAAAACCTAACAATAGTGTCTGTCAACATCATCCTGGGAGGGATAATACACTGCACTACAATAGAAATAAAAATCCCTATCATCTATATCTCAATGGGTTCCATCTTTTCTTTTGTTCTTTTTTCTAATGCGGTTTTATAATCCCTGAGACAAGTAGTTCTGGCCCTAGAGTGTTATATATATTAGCGTCTGTAGCATGTATAAGGGACATATCATCATACCTGTGTCTTTTTATAGGTGATTAATGCCCGGTGAGAGGGTGAAAGGGACCTATACCCCCGTCAGCTGCAGGAAAGGAACAAAGAGACAGGTCATTAATATTTATATTAATTACTGATAACAATCAGGCTAGATATAACATCTAGACCTGCAGAGATGTCATAGTCTCTACCTTATACATGAAGATATATGTGTTTTTAATAAGTATATCGTCTAGAGACAGCTTCTTATATAACACAACCATGTCTCAGGTACAGAGATTAGGAACATTTATGATTTCTAATATCTGTTTTTTATTTGTAGTAATCCCTTTTTCAATAGACCTACCGTAGATTTAAGACATAACTGTACTGTAAGGAAAAATCTATAAGTTAATGTAATAAATCACATACTATAACTGATTATTGCCATTTAAAACTATGAAAAATACATTATGTTGATTATAAAACAGAAATACAGAATGGAGACAACCGTCTGTGGCTCAAGCTCGACTGCCCATTTCTTTGAGTGGCCCCTCAATGTTCTGGAAACGGGTGGAGGACATTGTCTCCATTAGAATGGGTCCCCCTAAGATGCTTCGGCTGTTGATCTGAAGTGCATTCTGTGCTTTGGAATCTCGGGGGCAAACTGTATTTCTGTTATTAATTTTTAGTTTAGCAATTCCCACCGCAACATGGTTAACCTCTATCCTAAATTTCTGCACAAAATTGATAAAAGACATTCCAAGAAATATTTTGCCAAATAAAAATATATAAAATATTGATGAAGTTGATGAATAATAATAACAACAAAAATAACAGTTTTTTATTAAAAAACAAATAAACAATAATAATTTATCAAATATTTTGCTCCTGCCCCCTTCCCCAAAAATAAAAAAACATATATTACCCTTAAAATTTATAAATAAAGAAACAAAAAATAACACATACCCCAAACATTGCAAACACAAAACCCCCAAAAACCTAACAATAGTGTCTGTCAACATCATCCTGGGAGGGATAATACACTGCACTACAATAGAAATAAAAATCCCTATCATCTATATCTCAATGGGTTCCATCTTTTCTTTTGTTCTTTTTTCTAATGCGGTTTTATAATCCCTGAGACAAGTAGTTCTGGCCCTAGAGTGTTAGATATATTAGCGTCTGTAGCATGTATAAGGGACATGTTATCATACCTGTGTCTTTTTATAGGTGATTGATGCCCGGTGAGAGGGTGAAAGGGACCTATACCCCCGTCAGCTGCAGGAAAGGAACAAAGAGACAGGTAATTAATATTTATATTAATTACTGATAACAGTCAGGCTAGATACAACATCTAAACCTGCAAAGATGTCATAGTCTCTACCTTATACATGAAGATATATGTGTTTTTAATAAGTATATCGTCTATAGACAGCTTCTTATATAACACAACTGTTTCTCAGGTACAGAGATTGGGAACATTTATGATTTCTAATATCTGTTTTTTATTTGTAGTAATCCCTTTTTCAATAGACTGACCGCAGATTTAAGACATAACTGTACTGTAAAGAAAAATCTATAAGTTAATGTAATAAATCACATACTATAACTGATTATTGCCATTTAAAACTATGAAAAATACATTATGTTGATTATAAAACAGAAATACAGAATGGAAACAACCGTCTGTGGCTCAAGCTCGACTGCCCCTTTCTTTGAGTGGCCCCTCAATGTTGTGGAAACGGGTGGAGGACATTGTCTCCATTAGAATGGGTCCCCCTACGATGCTTCGGCTGTTGATCTGAAGTGCATTCTGTGCTTTGGAACCTCGGGGGCAAACTGTATTTCTGTTATTAATTTTTAGTTTAGCAATTCCCACCGCAACATGGTTAACCTCTATCCGAAATTTCTGCACAAAGTTGATAACAGACATTCCAAGAAATATTTTACCAAATAAAAATATATAAAATATTGATGAAACTGATGAATAATAATAACAACAAAAATAACAGTTTTTTATTAAAAAACAAATAAACAATAATAATTTATCAAATATTTTGCTCCTGCCCCCTTCCCCCAAAAATAAAAAAACATATATTACCCTTAAAATTTATGAATAAAGAAACAAAAAATAACACATACCCCAAACATTACAAACACAAAACCCCCAAAAACCTAACAATAGTCTCTGTCAACATCATCCTGGGAGGGATAATACACTGCACTGCAATAGAAATATAAATCCCTATCATCTATATCTCAATGGGTTCCATCTTTTCTTTTGTTCTTTTTTCTAATGCGGTTTTATAATCCCTGAGACAAGTAGTTCTGGCCCTAGAGTGTTAGATATATTAGCGTCTGTAGCATGTATAAGGGACATGTTATCATACCTGTGTCTTTTTATAGGTGATTGATGCCCGGTGAGAGGGTGAAAGGGACCTATACCCCCGTCAGCTGCAGGAAAGGAACAAAGAGACAGGTAATTAATATTTATATTTATTACTGATAACAATCAGGCTAGATACAACATCTAAACCTGCAAAGATGTCATAGTCTCTACCTTATACATGAAGATATATGTGTTTTTAATAAGTATATCGTCGATAGACAGCTTCTTATATAACACAACCATGTCTCAGGTACAGAGATTAGGAACATTTATGATTTCTAATATCTGTTTTTTATTTGTAGTAATCCCTTTTTCAATAGACTGACCGCAGTTTTTAGACAAAGCTGTACTGTAAAGAAAAATCTATAAGTTAATGTAATAAATCACATACTATAACTGATTATTGCCATTTAAAACTATGAAAAATACATTATGTTGATTATAAAACAGAAATACAGAATGTAGACAACCGTCTGTGGCTCAATCTCGACTGCCTATTTCTTTGAGTGGCCCCTCAATGTTCTGGAAACTGGTGGAGGACATTGTCTCCATTAGAATGGGTCCCCCTAAGATGCTTCGGCTGTTGATCTGAAGTGCATTCTGTGCTTTGGAACCTCGGGGGCAAACTTTATTTCTGTTATTAATTTTTAGTTTAGCAATTCCCACCGCAACATGGTTAACCTCTATCCTAAATTTCTGCACAAAATTGATAAAAGACATTCCAAGAAATATTTTGCCAAATAAAAATATATAAAATATTGATGAAGTTGATGAATAATAATAACAACAAAAATAACAGTTTTTGATAAAAAAACAAATAAACAATAATAATTTATCAAATATTTTGCTCCTGCCCCCTTCCCCAAAAATAAAAAAACATATATTACCCTTAAAATTTATAAATAAAGAAACAAAAAATAACACATACCCCAAACATTGCAAACACAAACCCCCCAAAAACCTAACTATAGTGTCTGTCAACATCATCCTGGGAGGGATAATACACTGCACTACAATAGAAATAAAAATCCCTATCATCTATATCTCAATGGGTTCCATCTTTTCTTTTGTTCTTTTTTCTAATGCGGTTTTATAATCCCTGAGACAAGTAGTTCTGGCCCTAGAGTGTTAGATATATTAGCGTCTGTAGCATGTATAAGGGACATGTTATCATACCTGTGTCTTTTTATAGGTGATTAATGCCCGATGAGAGGGTGAAAGGGACCTATACCCCCGTCAGCTGCAGGAAAGGAACAAAGAGACAGGTAATTAATATTTATATTAATTACTGATAACAATCAGGCTAGATATAACATCTAGACCTGCAGAGATGTCATAGTCTCTACCTTATACATGAAGATATATGTGTTTTTAATAAGTATATCGTCTATAGACAGCTTCTTATATAACACAACTGTGTCTCAGGTACAGTGATTGGGAACATTTATGTTTTCTAATATCTATTTTTTATTTGTAGTAATCCCTTTTTCAATAGACTGACCGCAGATTTAAGACATAACTGTACTGTAAAGAAAAATCTATAAGTTAATGTAATAAATCACATACTATAACTGATTATTGCCATTTAAAACTATGAAAAATACATTATGTTGATTATAAAACAGAAATACAGAATGGAAACAACCGTCTGTGGCTCAAGCTCGACTGCCCCTTTCTTTGAGTGGCCCCTCAATGTTGTGGAAACGGGTGGAGGACATTGTCTCCATTAGAATGGGTCCCCCTACGATGCTTCGGCTGTTGATCTGAAGTGCATTCTGTGCTTTGGAACCTCGGGGGCAAACTGTATTTCTGTTATTAATTTTTAGTTTAGCAATTCCCACCGCAACATGGTTAACCTCTATCCTAAATTTCTGCACAAAATTGATAACAGACATTCCAAGAAATATTTTGCCAAATAAAAATATATAAAATATTGATGAAATTGATGAATAATAATAACAACAAAAATAACAGTTTTTGATTAAAAAACAAAAAAAGTAAAATAATTTATAAAATATTTTGCTCCTGCCCCCTTCCCCCAAAAATAAAAAAAACATATATTACCCTTAAAATTTATGAATAAAGAAACAAAAAATAACATACCCCAAACATTACAAACACAAAACCCCCAAAAACCTAACAATAGTCTCTGTCAACATCATCCTGGGAGGGATAATACACTGCACTGCAATAGAAATAAAAATCCCTATCATCTATATCTCAATGGGTTCCATCTTTTCTTTTGTTCTTTTTTCTAATGCGGTTTTATAATCCCTGAGACAAGTAGTTCTGGCCCTAGAGTGTTAGATATATTAGCGTCTGTAGCATGTATAAGGGACATGTTATCATACCTGTGTCTTTTTATAGGTGATTGATGCCCGGTGAGAGGGGGAAAGGGACCTATACCCCCGTCAGCTGCAGGAAAGGAACAAAGAGACAGGTAATTAATATTTATATTAATTACTGATAACAATCAGGCTAGATACAACATCTAGACCTGCAGAGATGTCTTAGTCTCTACCTTATACATGAAGATATATGTGTTTTTAATAAGTATATCGTCTATAGACAGCTTCTTATATAACACAACCATGTCTCAGGTACAGAGATTGGGAACATTTATGATTTCTAATATCTGTTTTTTATTTGTAGTAATCCCTTTTTCAATAGACAGACCGCAGATTTAAGACATAACTGTACTGTAAAGAAAAATCTATAAGTTAATGTAATAAATCACATACTATAACTCATTATTGCCATTTAAAACTATGAAAAATACATTATGTTGATTATAAAACAGAAATACAGAATGGAGACAACCGTCTGTGGCTCAAGCTCGACTGCCCATTTCTTTGAGTGGCCCCTCAATGTTCTGGAAACGGGTGGAGGACATTGTCTCCATTAGAATGGGTCCCCCTACGATGCTTCAGCTGTTGATCTGAAGTGGATTCTGTGCTTTGGAATCTCGGGGGCAAATTGTATTTCTGTTATTTATTTTTAATTTAGCAATTCCCACCGCAATATGGTTAACCTCTATCCTAAATTTCTGCACAAAATTGATAAAAGACAACACCCCCCCAGTAGTAGCACCCCCATCATCCACTAGCAACACCACCAATACCCCCCTCCCGTGGTAATAGCATCAGCTAACGGATGTTGAGGGGTGTTACTGCGGTTGTGGTATTATATTCAGAGGGTGCACTGTATGGCAACGTTATATTCAGAGGCCGCAGTTTGTGGTAGTATTATATTCAGAGGGCGCAGTGGGTGGTAGTATTATATTCAGAGGGCACAGTTTGTGGTAGTATTATATTCAGAGGGCGCAGTTTGTAGTAGTATTATTAGAGATGAGCGAACTTACAGTAAATTCGATTCGTCACAAACTTCTCGGCTCGGCAGTTGATGGCCTATCCTGCGTAAATTAGTTCAGCCTTCAGGTGCTCCAGTGGGCAGGAAAAGGTGGATACAGTCCTAGGAAAGAGTCTCCTAGGACTGTATCCACCTTTTCCAGCCCACCGTAGCACCTGAAAGCTGAACTAATTTATGCAGGAACTGCATCAACTGCCGAGCCGAGAAGTTTGTGACGAGTTGAATTTACTGTAGTTCGCTCATCTCTAAGTATTATATTCAGAGGGCGCAGGGGGTGGTAGTATTATATTCAGAGTGTACAGTATGTGTTGGTATTACATTCAGAGGGTACAGTATGTGGTAGTATTATATTCAGTGGGTACAGTGTGTGGCTGTATTATATTCAGGGGTACAGTATGTGGCAGATTTATATTCAGAGTGTACAGTATCTATTGGCATTATATTCAGAATGTACAGTGTGTGGTAGTATTATATTCAGTGGGTATGGTGTATGGAAGGTTTATAATCAAAGAGTATAGTGTATAGTAGTATTATATTTAGAGGATACAGTGTCTGGCAGGTTTATAATAATAATTGTTTTCATATAGAGGATGAGAATGCGCTGACATAGTGAGGAGACGTCTGGGCGTCACATTCTACAGACAGAAGTTTTAGCTGGACCAGGCTACCATCTGAATTAGATAAGGGAAGACTATAGAGAAGACGTCACCTGTAGTCACTGATATCATTGTTCATTCTCCTCTCTATGTCCTATCAGACCTGTAGTCCCTTGTCAGTTCTACAGTTAGGTCAGTGAAACTACAACTCCCAGCATAACCTCACCACTGCTCAAAGGGGTACTCTACTGGAAAACATTTTTTTTAATCAACTGGTGCTACAAAGTTAAACAGATTTGTAAATCACTTCTATTTAAAAATCTTAATCCTTCCAGTACTTATTAGCTGCTGTATAAGCGATTCACAGGAAGTTATTTTCTTTTTTAATTTATTTTCTTTCTGACCACAGTGCTCTGTGCTGACACCTCTGTCCATGTCAAGAACTGTCCATAGTAGGAGCAAATCCCCATAGCAAACCTCTCCTGCTCTGGACAGTTCCTGACATGGACAGAGGTGTCAGCAAATAGCACTGTGGTCAGACTGGAAATAACTATACAACTTCCTGTGGAGCATACACCAGCTTATAAGTACTGTAAGTATTAAGATTTTAAATAGAAGTAATTTAAAAATCTGTTTAACTTTCTGGCACCAGTTGATATAAAAGTAAATGTTTTCCAGTGGAGTACCCCTTTAAGTAATTCTGGGAGCAGTATATTTAACTGATGAAAACTTCTTTAACCCTTTCCCATTCTGTGGCAACTGGTATATCTGATTATTATACTGGAATTTCTCACAATGCACTACAACAGTGGTGTCTGTCACAACAGGCTAAAAACTTACTGGGGGGAGGAGGGAGGTATGGGGGTGACACCATTTTCTACCGCACCGGGTGACACCAACTATAGCAACGCCACTGTATACATACATACATATACATAGATTCACTTGCTCATATATATATACACATATACATAGATTCACTTGCTCACATATATATATATATATATATATATATATATATATACACATACACACACACACATACATACATACACATATACATAGATTCACTTGCTCACATATATAGGCACATACATAGAGATAGACACACACACAAACACACATATATATGCACCTCTCACTGACATACAGTCCCTCACATATATACACAGTCAGTTACACTAAGGCCCCAGCCATCCCTCTCTGCACAGGCACATACATAGAGATACACACAAACACATACACACAAATATATATACATACACACACACTGACATACAATCACTCACATATACACACACACACTTAGACACAATCACTCACATATATTTACAGTCACTTACAGTAAGGGCTGCATAGACTGAATTTTATGTCTGGACATGCAGTGGGCGGGGCTTCTCTCTGCCTCCGCTGCTCCTGTCTCACTCCGTGTGGAGAGAAGCAGAGAAATGGCAGATAATGACAGGGTGAGTGGCGCCCCTTGCTGCAGGGAGGGCAGAGCACCCTCCATTAAACCACATACAAATCTCCCCAGCAATGGATCCTTTTTACTTCACCTGTCACCCTGCAGCTCTTTTTGTGAGGGCACTAGAGGGGCAGGTGAGGAAAAGGGCAGGGGCTCCAGCCCCCTTTCACTCCTATGTGTGCACGTCCCTGCACCCCCACATTGCTTTGTGTCCACATATGGAGTCAGGGGTGGACTGACAACACTTGGGGCCCCCAGACCAAAAAAAGGAAGGGCCCACTGCCTCCTCAGTCTTCTACCACGTCCCTTTTCCACCCAAATCTCCCACATAATAAACTAAAATGTATTTATGTAAGAAACACTTTAACGTAGGCAAATTTCCATGACCAATAATACTGGTATACAAGGAGTAAATATATACCACTGATCTGCAGCGTCCTCTTTCCTTTTCTTCTCGGTCTGGATCAGACCACCATGTCAATCTCTTACCATCTGCAGGGCAAACATGTCAGACTCTACATTTTTTCAGTGTCCACCCATCTATAGGCCCACAAACTGTAATAATCCCCTTCAGGTAGATAGGTAGCCACGTAAATAAGTAACTAGGTAGGCGGATCAGGAATCCAGATATGTAGGTAGGTGACTAGCCAGGTAGGTAGGTAGGGGGCTAGCAAGGTAGTTAGGCAGCCATGTATGAAGGCCAGACATGTACATAGTTAGGTAGCCAGGTATGTAGGTAGTTAGATAGCCCGGTATGTAGGTAAGTATTTAGGCATACATATAAAGTTAGGTAGCCCCCCCCCTTCCCTGTTGGTATAGACAGCAGAATTACCCCCCCCCCCCTCTTCCTTGTAGGTATAGGCAGCAGAGTTAACCCCCCTTCCCTGTAGGCATAGGCGGTAGAGTTAACCCCCCTTCCCCATAGGTTTAGGCAGCAGAGTTAACCCTCCCCCCCTGTAGGTATAGGAACAGAGTAGACCCCTCCCCCTTTCCCCATAGGTATAGGCAGCAGTTAACCCCCCCCCCTTTCCTCATAGGTATAGGCAGCAGTTAACCTCCCTTTCCCCATAGGAATAGACAGCAATTAGCCCCCCCTTTCCCATAGATATAGGCATCAGTTAACACCCCCCCCTTTCCCCATAGATATAGGCAGAAGTCAAACCCCCCTTTCCCCATAGGTATAGGTGGCAGTTAACACCTCCCCCCCCTTTCCCCATAGGTATAGGCAGCAGTTAACCCCCCCCCCCCCCGCTTTCCACATAGGTATAGGTAGCAGTTAACCCCTCTTTCCCCATAGGTATTGGCAGAAGTTCATTCGCCCCCCCCCTTTCCCCATAAGTATAAGCAGCAGTTAAGACCCCCCATTTCCAGATGGGTATAGGCAGCAGTTAAAATCCCCACCCCTTTCCCCATAGCTTTAAGCCCCCTAACCCTTTGCCCATATAGGCAGCAATTAAACCCCCACCCTTTCCCCTACGATGGTTAAGAAAAAATTATGCTCACCTGATATCCCACGCAGCGATCTCCTCAGCAGCAGGTCCCATGTCTTCTCTCCTTCACAGTGCAGGCACCGATGAGTGACGTCATCGGCGCCTGCACTGCATGTTGCATGGGGGGGGGGGGCGGAGGTCACGTCTCCTCCGTGTGTAGGCCGCAGATACAGCTCGCACAGAGGAGATGCGTTCTGTTGTATGTGCGTGCACCGCACATACAGGTGTGGTGGCCCAGTACGGGAGGTGTTTCTCCAGGTGTCCCCAGGTCCCCCTGCATTAGTTTCTCAATGGTAAATATGTTGTACTGTATAAAATGTGTTATCACCTTAAGAGTTATACCATGTGATATGCCATGTGCTTGTTACCCAGGAGGTACCAGTTACCAGGTGATTCCAGGGGTGACCTATGGGCTCCCTGCTAGTCTCCCCCATACAAGCCCTGGGTGGAGCTAGCCTCTATCTCTTTTAGCTCTGCTCTTCTGCTAAGCTGAGGTCCACTGCAGTCGTGTCTAGTGTGTGTGTCCAGAGGGTTGGTAACCTCAAAGTCAAGTCCTGCAGCCACTATCAAGTCAAGTAAGCTAAAGTTACAGCTTTATGAGTCAAGTCAAGTCAGTCCCTGTCATTTGTCAATTCAGCGTGGTTTGCATTTAATTGTCCAGTCCTACTACGAGTCCTAGCAAGCCCTTAAGGTCTCTGCGTCACTGGTCAACTCCTTGTGCCGTGGCTGAACTGTATAGACTTTACCAACTGTCTACCCTCAGTAAAGCTACCTTTGTCATTAACTTGGTGTCGGAGTCTTTATTGCCCCCGTGCCTAGCCCAGGATCCAGCAGTATACCTTCGGTTGGTTTTAGGCTAAACCACGCACTGGCATCATGAATACAAGGGGTTAATGCCATCTGCCCCTAGGGTAACAACACACCCCGCTACCACACAGGAGAAAGAAGCTGTTACGCCGAGCGCTCCGGGTTCCCGCTCCTCCCCGGAGCGCTCGCTTCTCCCCCTCCGCTGCAGCGCTCCGGTCACGTCCTCTGACCCGGGGCGCTGCGATCCTGCTGTCAGCCGGGATGCGATTCGCGATGCGGGTAGCGCCCGCTCGCGATGCGCACCCCGGCTCCCCTACCTGACTCGCTCCCCGTCTGTTCTGTCCCGGCGCGCGCGGCCCCGCTCCCTAGGGCGCGCGCGCGCCGGGTCTCTGCGATTTAAAGGGCCACTGCGCCGCTGATTGGCGCAGTGGTTCCAATTAGGGTTATCACCTGTGCACTTCCCTTTATTACCTCACTTCCCTTGCACTCCCTTGCCGGATCTTGTTGCCTTGTGCCAGTGAAAGCGTTTAGTGTGTCCAAAGCCTGTGTACCTGAACTTCTGCTACCCATCCTGACTACGAACCTTGCCGCCTGCCCCCGACCTTCTGCTACGTCTGACCTTGCTTCTGCCTACTCCCTTGTACCGCGCCTATCTTCAGCAGCCAGAGAGGTGAGCCGTTGCTAGTGGATACGACCTGGTCACTACCGCCGCAGCAAGACCATCCCGCTTTGCGGCGGGCTCTGGTGAAAACCAGTAGTGGCTTAGAACCGGTCCACTAGCACGGTCCACGCCAATCCCTCTCTGGCACAGAGGATCCACTACCTGCAAGCCGAATCGTGACAGTAGATCCGGCCATGGATCCCGCTGAGGTGCCGCTGCCAAGTCTCGCTGATCTTCCCACGGTGGTCGCTCAGCAATCGCAGCAGATTGCCCAACAAGGACAGCAGCTGTCGCAGTTGACCGCCATGTTACAGCAAATTCTGCCTCTGCTACAGCAGCAACCATCTCCTCCGCCAGCTCCTGCACCTCCTCCGCAGCGAGTGGCCGCTCCTAACCTCCGCTTGTCCCTGCCGGACAAATTTGATGGGGACTCCAGACTCTGCCGTGGATTTTTGTCTCAGTGTTCCCTGCATATGGAGATGTTGTCAGACTTGTTTCCTACAGAACGGTCTAAGGTGGCGTTCGTAGTAAGTCTTCTTTCAGGAAAGGCCTTGTCTTGGGCCACACCGCTCTGGGACCGCAATGATCCTGCCACAGCCACAGTCCAGTCCTTCTTTGCTGAAGTCCGAAGTGTCTTTGAGGAACCTGCCCGAGCCTCTTCTGCTGTACTGCCTGCCGTTGAGGAAACCCTCCATTTTTTCCCGGTGTCCTCATCCCAGGGGAGGCAGTTGCCGGTCAAAGAAAAGGGGAGACCTAAGGGGGGGGGTACTGTTACGCCTAGCGCTCCGGGTCCCCGCTCCCTCCGCAACACATCATTCCACCTGACTGCCTGATCTCCACTTCTCCTGCCTCCATCAGGCAGACTCCTCCAGGAAAGACCTTTGTTTCTCCACGCCAACGCCTCGGAATCCTCAAATGGGGTCACTCCTCCCATCTCGCAGGTCATGCGGGCATCAAGAAATCTGTGCAACTCATCTCCCGCTTCTATTGGTGGCCGACTCTGGAGACGGATGTTGGGGACTTTGTGCGAGCCTGCACTATCTGTGCCCGGGATAAGACTCCTCGCCAGAAGCCCGCTGGTTTTCTTCATCCTCTGCCTGTCCCCGAACAGCCTTGGTCTCTGATTGGTATGGATTTTATTACTGATTTACCCCCTTCCCGTGGCAACACCGTTATTTGGGTGGTCGTTGATCGATTTTCCAAAATGGCACATTTCATCCCTCTTCCTGGTCTTCCTTCTGCGCCTCAGTTGGCTAAACAATTTTTTGTACACATTTTTCGTCTTCACGGGTTGCCTACGCAGATTGTCTCGGATAGAGGGGTCCAATTCGTGTCTAAATTCTGGAGAGCTCTCTGTAAACAACTCAAGATTAAATTAAATTTTTCCTCTGCATATCATCCCCAGTCCAATGGACAAGTAGAAAGAATTAACCAGATCCTGGGTGATTATTTGCGACATTTTGTTTCCTCCCGCCAGGATGACTGGGCAGATCTCCTTCCATGGGCCGAATTCTCGTATAACTTCAGGGTCTCTGAATCTTCCTCCAAATCCCCATTTTTCGTGGTGTACGGCCGTCACCCTCTTCCCCCCCTCCCTACCCCCTTGCCCTCTGGTCTGCCCGCTGTGGATGAAATTTCTCGTGACCTTTCCATTATATGGAGAGAGACCCAAAATTCTCTCTTACAGGCTTCTTCACGCATGAAGAGATTCGCGGATAAGAAAAGAAGAGCTCCCCCCGTTTTTTCCCCTGGAGACAAGGTATGGCTCTCCGCTAAATATGTCCGCTTCCGTGTCCCTAGCTACAAGTTGGGACCACGCTATCTTGGTCCTTTCAAAATTTTGTCTCAAATTAATCCTGTCTCTTATAAACTTCTTCTTCCTCCTTCTCTTCGTATCCCTAATGCCTTTCACGTCTCTCTTCTCAAACCACTCATCCTCAACCGTTTTTCTCCCAAATCTGTTCCTCCCACTCCTGTTTCCGGCTCCTCGGACGTCTTCTCGGTCAAGGAGATTTTGGCTGCCAAAAAGGTCAGAGGAAAAAATTTTTTTTTAGTAGACTGGGAGGGTTGTGGTCCTGAAGAGAGATCCTGGGAACCTGAGGACAACATCCTTGACAAAAGTCTGCTCCTCAGGTTCTCAGGCTCCAAGAAGAGGGGGAGACCCAAGGGGGGGGGTACTGTTACGCCGAGCGCTCCGGGTTCCCGCTCCTCCCCGGAGCGCTCGCTTCTCCCCCTCCGCTGCAGCGCTCCGGTCACGTCCTCTGACCCGGGGCGCTGCGATCCTGCTGTCAGCCGGGATGCGATTCGCGATGCGGGTAGCGCCCGCTCGCGATGCGCACCCCGGCTCCCCTACCTGACTCGCTCCCCGTCTGTTCTGTCCCGGCGCGCGCGGCCCCGCTCCCTAGGGCGCGCGCGCGCCGGGTCTCTGCGATTTAAAGGGCCACTGCGCCGCTGATTGGCGCAGTGGTTCCAATTAGGGTTATCACCTGTGCACTTCCCTTTATTACCTCACTTCCCTTGCACTCCCTTGCCGGATCTTGTTGCCTTGTGCCAGTGAAAGCGTTTAGTGTGTCCAAAGCCTGTGTACCTGAACTTCTGCTACCCATCCTGACTACGAACCTTGCCGCCTGCCCCCGACCTTCTGCTACGTCTGACCTTGCTTCTGCCTACTCCCTTGTACCGCGCCTATCTTCAGCAGCCAGAGAGGTGAGCCGTTGCTAGTGGATACGACCTGGTCACTACCGCCGCAGCAAGACCATCCCGCTTTGCGGCGGGCTCTGGTGAAAACCAGTAGTGGCTTAGAACCGGTCCACTAGCACGGTCCACGCCAATCCCTCTCTGGCACAGAGGATCCACTACCTGCAAGCCGAATCGTGACAGAAGCACTGTCTGCCGGGATGAGTGTCCCGGATCCTTAGTAGCGGCGGGCCCTTTACCCGGCCGGGCCCTCAGACAACGTCTGATCCGACCATCCGGTCAGTCCTCCCCTGTATGCGGTATTTCCGTATTCAGGGAAAATTGTGTTATAAATTTTGGGGGTCTTTTTCTCCTTTTACCTCCTTGTGAAATTGAAAGGTATTGGGGAACACCAGCATGTGAGTGTAAAAAGTGAATTTCTCTTACACTAACATGCTGGTGTAGCCCCCAACTTTTCTTTTTCATAAGGAGTAAAAGTAGCAAAACTCCTCCAAAATTTGTAACACAAATTTTCCTGAGTATGTAAATACCCCATATGTGGCCCTAAACTGATGCTTTGAAATACGACAGGGCTCCGGAGAGAGCTCCATGCGCATTTTAGGCATAAATTAGGGATTTGCATAGGAGTGGACTCCTATGCAACCATTGTGCTTGCCTCTTCCACTAAAAGTACCCTACAGCAGTGTTTCCCAAACAGGATGCCTCCAGCTGTTGTAACACTACAACTCCCAGCATGTTTGGACAGTCAATGGCAGTTCGGCCACGCTGTGGAGTTGTTGATTTGCAATAGCTGGAGGCTGCATTTAGTAAACAGTGCCGTACGAGCTGTTATTAATTTTTATTGGGGCTTGGGTCGGGAGGTAATGATGCAAAGGTGTGTGTCTATGTAGTGTTTTACTCTTTATTTTTGTGTTAGTGAAGTGTAGGTGATTTTTCTGTACGTACACACAGTCGGGTTTACAACAAGTTTTCCGCTACAAGTTTGATCCACGGCAAATTTCTCACAACTCAAACTCGGAACGGGGAACTTACGGCACCGATCTCTTTTTTTTCCAGGCCATTGGGTCACCAGAGATCCGAATGGCCTGGAAATGTCATATGGAAGGTCACAGTTTAGAGACCACTGCACAGTGGTCACCAAACTGTGGCCCTCCAGATGTTGCAAAACTACAACTTTCAGCATCCCCAGACAGCCAACCCCATGTTTCCTGCTGTGAGTTTGAAGAGGAGCAGGCTCTCTGTGCCAAATTTTTGGCAGCAAATTTCCGCTGATGAAAATCCACCTCAACCCCTATTTTATAATGCAGATCTGTCACAAATATGCAGCAAAATGAGCATAATGAGCGGCTGTTCTGACTCGGATTTCACTAAGGTTCATTATTTTTCTCTAGGATACAGCATGGCGGCAGCAGCTACATCATAAGTATTTAAAATATTTTTAATGCTGCCCCCCAGGTTCCTGGTTGAAAATATAGCCCAGTGTGTCAGAAATGTGACAGACCCTATTTAACTCTTCCCATTTCATTTATTTTCTATTTTTTTTCTCCTTCCCTGCCTTCTAAGATAACTTTTTATTTTTCCACCAACAGAGTCGTATAATGGGGATTTTTTTTTATTTATAGCACAACATTCTTTAATATTTTGTCTTGTAAAATGCTAGATATCACAATGGAAGCCTAACAGATCCCATTAAAAATAACACTATTAAATCATACAGTGGCCTTACCAGCTTTCTTTCTTAACCTTCCCTTATGACATCACACATGTGACATCAGTCTTTGGTTGATACCTTTACCAGCCACTAGTACAGTTCAGGCCTTAGGTATCAGAGGGAGCGCACACAAAGAGCAGGAGATGAGGAAGAGGACAAGATGACACAGGAGAGGTACATCAATCCTAAATATTGATCAGAATACATCTAGAGTTCTAGACTTGCAAATAATGACTAGATCTTTTAAATATAATGTGTCACAATAATAGTGTTAATTGTATTAAATCTAGTTATTTAACTATACACTTTGCTGATGATCACAAATGACCAAGTATATTCTGTTTATATTCAATTCTATTATACAAAGAGTTGGGGGGGGTGTATGTCCTGTATGGGTATATTAAGTCTATGGGGGAGAATCATCAAAACCTGTGTAGAGGAAGAGTGGAGCATCAGATCAGATCGCTTCTTTCAGTTTTTAGAGGCCTTTTTAAAATGAAAGAATCAATCTTATTGGTTTCTATGGGCAACTGGTCAACATTTCCTCTGCGCTGGTGTTGATAAATCTCCCCCTATATGTATAGTTTTCTATACTAAGAAAGTCAAAAGCACCTAAATGTCTAAAACACACCTATATGTTCAGTGTATGTAACCTACTAATGGGGGTGACAGGGAAGTAATGTAAGAGATGTCTGACCTTTAACATGACCTCCTGTTATAACCTAAAACAAGAAATTAGGCTGAAATAACGTATATTTCACTATTATAATGCTGGATTTCTTGTATGACTATTAGTACTGAATCATAAAAAGAAATGCATACATTGAATTTCCTTTAACATGATTGTCCCACAGAGCAAATTTGGTAAAATCAGATGTGTGCCCCATACATATATGTAAAGGGGTACAAAAATAATTTATATCCCTGTAGAGTTCTTCTCCCTCATGGATCTGATCCCCTAGTATCCTCTCTGAGCTGGAACCCTACCGTTGCCAGGCAACTTTCCCCCAATCCCCCTTGCTTATAAGCACAGTGGAAACAAACTGCCATTACCTTCAGGACACTGCAGTTGAACTGTGTTAGGGTGCATTCACACCACGTTTTAGCTATTCAGGGACCTGATTTGGCTGGGGGCAGTGAAAACCAGGTGCTCCCTTATCCCAGCCGGACCTGGCCCCCTTCTCATTCATTTGAATGATCTGACCAGAGTCAAACTGCGGTTTTCAGTTGGTTCAGAAAAACGGATATGGGGCAAAAATGAGCCGACCGGAGACATTGTTTGACTCCGGTTGGCTCATTTAAATGAATGAGAAGGGGGCCGGGACCGGCTGGGATATGGGAGCGCCCGGTTTTCACTCCCCCCAGCTGGATCCGGTCCCTATATAGCTAAAACGTGGTGTGAACCCACCCTTACCCCGACTTAGTGGGTCGTAACCAACAGTTATCAATACAATGCAGGTACATGGAGAATTAGTAATCTTATATCTCTCAAACAATATTGTAATCCTGGTACATTTAAATATGTTAAATGTCACATAATGCATTAGTATAGAACTTTTGTTTGTTGCTATTTTTTTTTTTTAAATGAGACAACTTCTTTAACCCCTTAAGGACCCAGCCATTTTACACCTTAGGACCAGGCCATATTTTGCACATCTGACCACTGTCACTTTAAACATTAATAACTCTGGAATGCTTTTAGTTATCATTCTGATTCCGAGATTGTTTATTCGTGACATATTCTACTTTAACATAGTGGTAACATTTTGTGGTAACTTGCATCCTTTCTGGTTCAATACTTTTTTATTGAAATTTTCACATTGTATGATAATAAACAACAAGCATAAGATACATGTAAAGAATAGCACATGACATACATATTGTCTAACAAGGATATGTCCAGCTCCGGACGGACATGTGAAATGCCATCAAGAAAGATCATGAAATCTATGATCACATAGTATGGTGCCAATCAAGTATCTTCGCTGGATATCAAAGAACAATAACTAGAAAACTGTCATGTAACTGAATGGGGGATGGGTGGTTGGGTAAAGTAGGAGGAGGGTGGGGAGGGAAGGAGCAGAGAGGAAATGAACAGGTAAGGCGAGCATCTGCACAATTTTGCTATGCTAAATATGTCAAGGAGCGTATGAAGTATATGGTGTCGGACTCTTCAATGTTGTGGGTTACTACAAAACAAGGACGTGTAGTTCCGAGGATCATTATGGCACAGGCTGGGCGAAAGTAGACCGTACCCAAGGCTCCCACATTTTTTCCATAGAGGGGATTGCCCCAGTGTTATAGGCCATTGCTCTCTCGCAAGCGTAAGAATGATTTAACGTTGAGCTAAGTTCTTTGATAGTCGGGGGTACAGGAGATTTCCAGTGGCGAGTTATAATTAATTTGGCTAAGACCAAGATTTTACAGACTATGTTTCTAAACTGAGGTGGAATGGAATGGAGATCCAACAACAGCAATGCTGTGGCTGAGGTCAGGGAGAAATCGGAGCCCAGTATACTACCCACCATCACCCGAACCTGTTGCCAGTACCTTTCCAGTATGGGGCAAGCCCACAATACATGCAATATAGTTCCTTTGATGCCACATCCCCTCCAGCACTCCTGTGGGGAGTCCGGATATATGAGATGTAGCCTATCAGGAGTAAGATACCATCTATATTGTGATTTAAGATAGGCTTCTTGATGAAGTATCGATGGAAGGGCCCTTTTTGCCCATTTTCCAGCAGTTAACCATTCCTGATCTGTGATTGACCTGGATAAATCTTTTTACCAAGACTTAAAGGGGGTGTAGGTATTCATTGGTTTATCGGATTCTAGTATATGCATTAGTAAGCGAAGTCCTTTTTGTTGGACCCCCAGTATGGAAAAGGCCTCCATGGAGTAAAGCCATGTGCAATCATTTCTGGTATGTAAAAAATGCCTTATTTGTAGGAATTTGTAAAAGTCAGATTGAGGGAGGTTGTAATTTCGTGTGAGGTCTGTGAAGGACAGTAAAGTTTTATTACGATATAGCTGATGTATTGTAGTGATGCCAGCTGAGTCCCAATTGCGTATGTCTAGATCTTTTATGGCAATTGATAAAAGACGCAATGGCGTTGTGTGGGGGCTAGTAGATCGACGTTTCCCAGCCGTACTATGTAAGTATTCCCAACAATGTAAGCCTGCCTTAGTTACTGGAGAGATGTTGTTTGGTAAGGCTAAGTTCCATACCCTGAGATACAGTAATGAGGCTGCAACTCCCTGGCCAAAGAAAGAGCTCTCCACCTGCATCCAAGGAGTGTCTGGTATACCCCTGAGGAAAGGTCTAAGCTGTGATATCAGAGTAGCTACATAATAGTGATATATGTGCGGAAGTCCCGCCCCACCCCGGTCTCTGTGTTTTGTCATTAGGGTCATTGAGACTCTTTTCCGCTTGTTTGCCCATATAAATGTAAGTAACATGCTGTTAAGGCCGCGAAAAAATGCACGTGGAATGGGAATGGGTGGGGAACGGTATAGATAAAGCAGTTTGGGCAATGTGAGCATTTTAAAAGCGGCTATTCTACCCAGCCAGGACATCTCTATTTTATTCAGGGCATCCAGTTCCTCCCCAAAGGTTTTTATAAATGGGAGATAGTTGTGTGAATACAAAGAGTTAAAGGTAGGTGTAATCTGTACTCCCAAGTAATTGATGCTGTCTGTTCTCCAGTCCAATGGATATGCACCCCTAAGAGAGAGCGCTAGTGTTGTGTCAAGCCGGAGCGGTAGAACTTGGGTCTTGCTCGCATTCAATTTATAATAAGATACTGTGCTGTAGCGTGATATGGTGTCCATTATTGCAGGTATAGATGTGGATGGGTCAGTTACTGATAATAGGACATCATCCGCATACATAGACACTAAATGTTGTCGTCCCTGTATGTCAATGCCTGAAATCAATGGGTTATCTTTTAGCGCCAGGGCCAGGGGCTCAATACATAGAATAAACATTAGTGGCGACAGTGGGCATCCCTGGCGAGTACCGTTCCCCAATGAGAAACTAGCTGACAGTGTTCCGTTTGTAAATACTTTGGCGTTCGGTTGTGAATACAGTGCCCGTATAGCGGACAGTATAAGTCCACTGAAACCCATTCGTCCCAGAACCGAGAAGGAGAAAGACCAGTTCAGGCGGTCAAACGCCTTCTCGGCATCTAGCGCCAAAAGGACCGCTGGAGTCGATGTATTGTCTAGGTGATGTAAGATGTTGATCAGGCGTCTTGTGTTGTCATAGGCCTGACGGCCTCTAATGAAGCCTACCTGATCTGAAGAGACCAAGGCAGGCAGCAAGGGAGCTATTCGGGACGCTAGGATAGAAGCATAAAGTTTTATGTCCACATTTAACAGCGAAATTGGGCGAAAATTGCAGGGTTTATCTGGTGGTTTCCCCGGTTTTGGAAGGGTAATTATTAACGCCTCCTGGTTTTCCCTGGGCATGTGGCCCAGCGTCATGCTATCATTAAAAAAAGGGGTCGCAAACGGCACCAGAGTGGTAGAAAAGGTTTTGTAGTAAAGGGCTGTCAACCCGTCTGGACCAGGGGATTTTCCGGAAGGCAGGTTCTTAATGGCCATAGTAAGTTCCCCTTCTGAGATGGGTTGGTTTAGTTTAGCAAGTTGGGTGTGGGATAGAGCAGGTAGTTGGAGAACATCAATTTCTTCAGATGTGGGGGTGTGCGTATCAGAATCTAGTGTAAGATTATATAAGTTTGCATAATACTCCATAAAGCCCTGCGCAATTTCATGTGGGGAGTATATTTTATGGGACGAGGAAGGGTTCCAAATGTAATGAATTCTAGATTTAGCATGCTTTTTTTTTAGTTGATTAGCAAAGACTTTCCCTGTTTTATTGTCGAAGGTATAAAATTGCGCTTTTAGTTTTTGGGATTGTCTGGCATATGAGTCAAACAATAGGGTATGGATAGCTATTCTAATCTGTTTAAGTTCATTTGCCAACTCCGTCGTCGGAGAAAGCATATTTTTAGTTTCCACCTGTTTTTGTTTCTCCAGCAGGGTGTTTAGTTGCTCGTTTCTGTCTTTTTTAACCATATGTCCTAATTTGATAAAGGAGCCTCTTATTACTGCTTTGTGGGCGTTCCATATTGTGCTGTGTGAAACATCAGTAGTGGCATTTAACGAAAAATATTGGTTTAAATCTGTTTCTAATGTGGCTTTATGCGCTGGGTGTCTCATCAGAAATTCATTGCTACGCCATAAATATGTGGGCGAGCTTGTGACATGTTCCTCTATAGAAAGAGTTATGGGAGTGTGATCAGACCACTTCATACATTCAATAGTAGAGGATTTAATACAGTCTAAAATAGATCTGCTGACTAGAAACAGGTCTATTCTCGAATAACTATTAGTAGGTGTGGAATGAAACGTGAAGTCCCGTTCGCCAGGGTGTAGGAGTCGCCATACATCATAGAGATGTTCGGTGTGTATCATGTCCCGAATGGAGAATGGGCGCTCTCTACCTAAGGAGGACACATCTTCATGGACATCAGGCACAGCATTAAAGTCTCCTGCGACTACCACGTGACCCTGAGCATGTGTGTAGACTATGCGAAATAGCTTCCGCAAGAATTTCAGCTGACCTCTGTTGGGTGCATACAAGGATACAATGGTATATAGTACATTGTTAATGCGACATGTCAGAATAATATATCTTCCCTGCGGGTCTATTATTTCTTTCAAAGGAGTGAAGGCTAGAGTGTCTCTAATTGCTATAAAGGTGCCCCTAGACTTAGTATGAAAGTGTGAGAAATAGGTATGAGGGAAAGATCTATGTTTCAGCCTAAAAGCATCTTCCCTTAACAAATGCGTCTCTTGAACACACAGTATATCACAAGACTGAGCCTTAGCTTCCGACCACAAGTAACTACGTTTCTGTGGAACATTAAGACCATTCACATTAATGGACAAAACCTTAACAGTCATGTCGAGTTCGTGGTCTGCTTGTAAACAAAGTCCATCAGTCCTCCACGTCTTGTCATATTTGATTGAAGAGTCTTCTGCAATTTGAAGAAAGAGCCGTACCTGTAAAAGAAAAGGTGAAAGGGGAAAGGGGGAAAAAGAGGGAAGGGGGTAACAAACAAGGAGAACAAACACATCCCAGGTCGTGTAGTGCCTGAGAGACGGTCCATTACAGGAAAAGGAGATGAACTACAGCTGTCATCCAGTGGTGGGGTGAAAGAAAAAGTTCACTGTAAGCAGAACTCGATGGGTGAGACCGAACCATTCCGTGCAGTCTTCAAGTGCGACCCTTTTTGTTGGAATCTGCGGATTGCCAAGGAGGGTGGGCTTTAGATGGAGATGGGCGCTCCATTTGTCGTGGCAGTTGTACTTCTATGTTCCAGGTTGCCAGTTGTTTAACTCCTTCCTCTACAGAGCAGATAACATGAAGTTTTCCATTCTTGTGGATCAAGAGGCGTGTGGGAAAACCCCATTTGTAGAGGATGCGATTGTCTCGTAGCGCTGAAGTTATCGGGGCCAAGTTACGTCGAATCTGTAAAGTGGCAGCTGACAGATCCGTAAACAGCGCAATTTTCCAGTATTGCTCAGGTATGTTGTTGCGGTCTCTGGATTTCACCATCAGGGCTTCCTTTACATGGAAGAAATGCACCCGAGCAAGTACATCCCTCGGGACTTCCACAGCCAGGTGGCTGGGCTTTGGGACTCTGTGGGCCCTATCTAGTAGCAGTTCTGAGGTGGGTGTATCAGGCAGATAGGCTTTCATTAAGGACAACAGATAATTAGAGATGTCTTTGGGTGCAATGTCCTCTGGCACACCCCGGAACTTTATATTATTCCTTCTCGATCTGTCTTCAATGTCCGCTATTTTAGCCCGGAGCGCAGTCACATCAGCCTCCAAGTCATAATGGGAGTCTATGAGATCATTGTGCGATTTCACCAGAACCGCCATTTTTGATTCTGTGTGTTCTACCCTGTTCTCAACTTCTGTGATAGCAGAGCGTATGGGTTGTAAAGTATGGAGGAGGTTATTAGATATAGAAGTGTTCAGCAGGAGCAACATGCGTTTCAGCGACAGCTCCGTGACTGGAACATCCGATGCTGGTACAGTATTAAAGAAAGTCTCACCTTCTATGCGGAAGGCCTCCATCAGGGGGTTTTGGTCCTCTTCACCTCCCGAAGCCTCCAGGCGCGGTCTCTGCTTGAGTGGGCTGTTAGATGCAGAGGACGGAGAGGAGGGAGCAGAGGCGCCATGTCGGTGTGGCAGGTCTGCCTGTGATGAGGGAAGGGCTCCGGAGGAAGTGCGTTTTTTCTGATCCCCTTCGTCTGCCACCGGAGGCAGAGAGGAACTACGCCTGAGAGAAGCTGGTGAGTTGTGTAGATCTGCTCTCGTAAGCGGTCCCCTGTGTGGGCGGCCGTGTGGAGGGAGCGAGCCATCACCATCTTGCAAAGCCTCTGGCTGAATAAAAGCGGTGCATAAAAGTCAGTCAGTTTGCGAGGTTTGTGATTCATTCTACCCTTCTTCCTTGTAGACATCCTGTACTTCAGATGTTTAGGGACCCGAGAGTAGAAATTGGGTGTTGATTCTCCCACCTTGTCGGGTATAAGTCGCTTTGTTCCGTCGCTTACTGCCGGAGCTCTTAGTTCAGGCAGCCACCATGCTCTGCGGCCAGACCACGCCCCTAACTTGCATCCTTTCTTGGGGAAAAATCCCAAAATTTGATGAAAAATTTTAAAATTTTGCATTTTTCTAACTTTGAAGCTCTCTGCTTGTAAGGAAAATGGATATTCCAAATATTTTTTATATTCACATATGCAATATGTCCACTTTATGTTTGCATCATAAAATTTACGTGTTTTCACTTTTGGAAGACACCAGAGGGCTTCAAAGTTCCAAACTCACTATTTTTCAGGGACCAGTTCAGGTTTGAAGTGGATTTGAAGGGTCTTCATCTTAGAAATACCCAACAAATGACCCCATTATAAAAACTGCACCCCCCCAAAGTATTCAAAATGACATTCAGTCAGCGTTTTAACCCTTTAGGTGTTTCACAGGAATAGCAGCAAAGGGAAGGAGAAAATTCACAATCTTCATTTTTTACACTCGCATGTTCTTGTAGACCCAATTTTTGAATTTTTGCTAGGGGTAAAAGGAGAAAATGTATACTTATATTTGTAGCCCAATTTCTCTCGAGTAAGCACATACCTCATATGTCTATGTAAAGTGTTCGGCGAGCGCAGTAGAGGGCTCAGAAACGAAGAAGGGGGTTTTGGCGAGTACGTTTTTCTGAAATGGTTTTTGGGGGGCATGTTGCATTTAGGAAGCCCCTATGGTGCCAGAACAGCAAAAAAAAAAAAAAAACACATGCCATACCATTTTGGAAACTAGACCCCTTGAGGAGCGTAACAAGGAATTGAGTGAGCCTTAATACCCCACATTTGTTTCACCACTTTTGTATATGTAAAAAAATAAATAAAAAATTCACAAAAATGTGTGTTTCCCCCCAAATTTCACATTTTTTCAAGGGTTAATAGCAGAAAATGCCCCACAAAATTTGTAACCCCATCTCTTCTGAGTATGGAGGTACCCCATAAGTTGACCTGAAGTGCACTACGGGTGAACTACAATGCTCAGAAGAGAAGGAGTCATATTTGGCTTTTTGAGAGCAAATTTTGCTCGGGGGGCATGTCGCATTTAGGAAGCCCCTATGGTGCTAGGACAGCAAAAGAAAAAACACATGGCATACCCTTTTGGAAACTAGACCCCTTGAGGAATGTAACAAGGAATCAAGTGAGCCTTAATACCCCACAGGGGTTTCACGACTTTTGCATACGTAAAAAAAAAATTTCACTAAAATGTGTGTTTCCCCCCCAAAATTTCACATTTTTGCAAGGGTTAATAGGGGAAGCCCCCTATGGTGCAGGGACAGCAAAATAACCCCCACATAGCATACCATTTTGGAAACTAGACCCCTTGAGGAACGTAACAAGGGGTACAGTGAGCATTTACCCCCCACTGGTGTCTGTCAGATCTTTGGAACAGTGGGCTGTACAAAATGTTTTATTTGCACAGCCCACTGTTCCAAGGATCTGTCAGACACCAGTGGGGTGTAAATTCTCACTGCACCCCTCATTACATTCCGTGATGGGTGTAGTTTCCAAAATGTGGTCACATGTGGGGTTTTATTTTTTTTTGCGTTTGTCAAAACCGCTGTAACAATCAGCCACCTCTGTGCAAATCACATCAAATGTACATGGTGCACTCTCCCTTCTGGGCCTTGTTGTGCGCCCCCAGAGCACTTTGCGCCCACATATGGGGTATCTCCGTAGTCGGGAGAAATTGCTTTACAAATTTTGGGGGGCTTTTTTCCCTTTTACCTCTTGTCAAAATGAAAAGTATAGGGCAACATCAGCATGTTAGTGTAAAAAAATTATTTTTTTACACTAACATGCTGGTGTAGACCCCAGCTTCACCTTTTCATAAGGGGTGAAAGGAGAAAAATTCCCCCAAAATTTGTTAGGCAATTTCTCCCGAGTACGGTGATACCCCATATGTGGTTCTTAACTGTTGCCTTGAAATATGACAGGGCTCCGAAGTGAGAGAGCGCCATGTGCATTTGAGGCCTGAATTAGGGATTTGCATAGGGGTGGACATAGGGGTATTCTACACCAGTGATTCCCAAACAGGGTGCCTCCAGCTGTTGCAAAACTCCCAGCATGCTTGGACAGTCAACGGCTGTCTGGCAATACTGGGAATTGTTGTTTTGCAACAGCTGGAGGCTCCATTTTGGAAACAGTGGCGCACCAGACGTTTTTCATTTTTATTGGGGAGGGGAGGGGGGCTGTGTAGGGGTATGTGTATATGTAGTGTTTTTTACTTTTTCTTTTATTTTGTGATAGTATAGTGTAGTGTAGTGTTTTTAGGGTACAGTCACATGGGCGGGGGATTACAGCGAGTTTCCCGCTGCGAGTTTGAGCTGCCGCGCAAAATTTGCTGCATCGCAAACTTGCAGCCTGATACTCACTTTAAGCCCCCTGCCCATGTGAATGTACCCTGTACATTCACAGGGGGGCCTCCAGCTGTTGCAAAACTACAACTCCCAGCATGCACTGTCTATCAGTGCATGCTGGTAGGTATAGTTTTGCAACAGCTGGAGGCACACGGATTGGGAAACACTGAGTTAGGAAACAGACAATGTTTCCCAACCAGTGTGCCTCCAGTTGTTGCAAAACCACTACTCCCAAACATTTTCAGGCACGCTGGAAGTAGATGTTCTGCAACATTTTTAGAGCCAGATATTGCAGAACTACAACTCCCAGCATGCTTGGAGTTGTAGTTTTGCAACATCTGGAGGACTACAGTTTGCAGACCACTAATACAGTGGTTCCCAATCTGTGCCCTTCCAGATGTTGCAAAACTACAACTCCCAGTATGCCAAAACTGTCCAGGCATGCTGGGAGTTGTAGTTCTGCAACATCTGAAGGGCCAGATGTTACAGAACTACAACTCCCAGCATGCCTGGACAGTAATGGCATGCTGAGGATGTGTAGTTTTGCAACATCTGGAAGGGCACAGTGGTCTCCAAACTGTGGACCTCCAGATGTTGCAAAACTGCAACTCCCAGCATGCCCAGGGCGTTTGCCCTAAATGCCTGCTGAAGCATTTCAGCAGGCATCCGCTTCTGATCTCAGCCCAGCGCGCGGCAGGGCCCGGAAAACGCCAGGACGTACGGGGACGTCCTGGGTCCTTAAAGCCCAGGGTGCGGGGACGTCCCCGTACGTCCTGGGTCCTTAAGGGGCTAAAGGTGTACTCCGCCCATAGACATCTTATCCCCTATCCAAAATATTGTGGATGAGATGTCTGATCCTGGAGGGGGTCTGGCCACTGGGACCCCCCACGATATTTGGGCCGACACGGTGGAATCTGTGGCAATCCATATTGCCAAACCACACCCCCTCTATTCATGTCTATGGGAGGGGGCGTGACGGCACAGAGATCGCGGGGGTTCCCAGTGGCAAGACACCTGCCATCAGACATCTTATTCCCTATCCTTTCTATAGCGGATAAGATGTTCAGGGGCAGAGTACCACTTTAAAGGGAATTTATCAACTCTATTTGCTCCAAAGAACTTCAGACCCTATTGTACCTTTTTTTTTTAGCTGATAATAGTTGCCTAATTTATAAAATCAGTGTTCAATTTTTCAGCCAAGTTCCAAAGAGGTGGGGTTAATCTGCTGAAGTGCCGAAGCTTGGCACACCTCCTCGCTTGCTCCCAACTCCCAGGCCCTCCTTGATTGATGTTCTGAGCCCGGTTTTTCAATCAAGAAGGAGCTGGAGGGGAGAGCAAGTAAGTGGATGTGCCGGGATGAGACACTTGAGCAGCTTAGATCAGCCTCCTTGCACCCTACATTTGTGTATTACACCTGAATATTAGACAATACTGGATTAAACTATGTGGAATGTTGATTTAGGGATCTATCCAATTGCTAGTAGGCCATGGACACAAGATTACATATAAGATAAGGTTATATGCCGACCAGGTATTATATTGTAGTTCCCAGCGAATTGAATCTAACTTTGAAGGGGAAGTGCCTTTAGGCACTTCCCCCTTCAAAGTTAGCAGGTCATGTAGAAATTTTTCTGTACCATGTCTATGACAATCATGGGTGCTTTTTGCCTTCTTTAGGTTGTAGGGCTATTGTTACCATTAAAATAGTCAGAACCCTAAAATAAACCCTAACAGACCCAACTAAACTAAGGAATACATGTTCATAGTTATTAAAAAGAGGAAACACACCCCTCAAGGAACATAACAAGGGGTAAAGTGAGCCTTAACACCCCACAGGTGTTTGATGACTTTTTGTAAAATTTGGATGAGTAAATAAAAAAAATAGGAGGAAATACGAGAAAATGCCCCTCAAAATTTGTAACCCCATTTCTTCTGGGTTTGGAAGTCTCCCATGTATGGATGTTAAGTGCTCTGCGAGCAAACTACAATGATCAGAAGAGAAGAAGCGCCATTGGGCTTTTGGAGAGAGAATTCGTCTGGAATTCAAGTCAGGGGACATGTGCGTTTACAAAGCCCCCATGGTGCCAGAACAGTGGACCCCCCCACATGTGACTGTATTTCGGAAACAACACCCCTCACAGAATGTAACAATGGGTGCAGTGAGCATTTACACCCCACTGACGTTTGACAGACTTTTGGAACAGTGGGCTGTGCAAATGAAAACTTAAATTTTTCATTTTCATGGACCCCTGTTCCAAAAATCTGTCAGACACCAGTAGGGCATAAATGCTCACTGCACCCCTTATTACATTCCATGAGGGGTGTAGTTTCCAAAATGGGGTCACATGTTGGGGGGGTTCCGCTGTTCTGGCACCATGGGGGCTTTGTAAACGCACATGGCCTTCAATTCCAGCCAAATTCTCTCTCCAAAAGTCCAATGGCGCTCCTTCTCTTCTGAGCCCTGTAGTGAGCCAGCAGAGCACTTTATGTCCACACATGGGGTATTTATATATTCAGAAGAAATGGTGATACAAATTATGGGGGGCTTTTTCTCAATTACCCCTTGTGAAAATGAAAAATTTGGGATAACATTAGAAATGAGAAATATTAGCAATAAATTCATCATAAAATATACTTACTGTTAAATACTTTAACTCAATATAAAATAAAAATAAAAACAATAAAAAATAATAACATTTAAAAATATAGATATAAAAATATGTATAGAAAAATCTAAAATCACTAACTAAAAAATAAAATATACAAAATACATAAAAAATACAAATAATAACATAAATAAATATAACAAAAATAAAATATAGCACCAATCACTAATAATAAATAGATTAAAATTAGTCAAGCAAGTACTTTCTGAATAAGATAAAGTTTTTTCACTTCCATCATACTGTATATATATATATATTTATATATATATATATATATAATTCCCTCTGCTTCCCTTCTCCCTTCCTTATTCCCCCCCACCCCTCCCTTGCAACTTACATGCTACTCAAGAAATCCATATCTTAGGACATCATATATCCCAGACTACATAGCTTATTACATAACAAACAGAATAAATAGCAGTCTATACCGATTCACAGAATGTAAATAAATAAATATTTTTTTTCTCCTATAAAATTGCATGAGTTACAAGATCATTTACATGAGAATATAATTACTCCATGTTAATACCACACTTTTACATACTCCATGGTCTGCACTATGGATAATTTGGAACATACCCTACACAGTCTAAGTCCCATAACATGCGCAGTAGTACTCTAGAAGTGAAATACAGACAAAGTCTGAAGTCATGCGCACAGGTCCAGCAATATGTAGATATCGCGAGAAGTGAATCATGCATCATGAGGCTTGCGCATTGATTACCAATGCGCGGACATGCGTACCTACTGTGACATCACATGTAAACAAAGGTGGTGATAGGCGCAGACACTAAACACATGCCAGACCTTAACAAACTGTATGATTGGATGCGACTTTTCGCAGGATTGGTACACAACTATTGCGGGACACAAGATTGTGATGTGTGGCCATCTGATTGGCGATAGCACGTCACAGGAAATGAACGCAATGTGAGATTATATAAAGCCTACTTAGCGTCCGGGGCACCATTAGCCTCAAAGCCCTTGACAAAGCTGGTTTATTCAGCGAAACGTCGAGGAGGCTAGCCATTTTTTAATACAGCGTGTGTTCACTGTTAGCAATGTTAATGCAGCATGCATACTCACCTACTAGTGCACAGATCATAGTGCACAATATATATTAATTGTTGAGCACTAACAGAAACTTAGTAGCTAGGAGAGGTTTTCCTTTCCCATAAAAAATTCTGTGACACCGCCGATAATTTTAAACCTTGTGTTTCATAAGGGTAGCTTTTTAGTTTGTGAATTGAATAAAGTTTAAAAGTTTTAGGGGGGCTTCTAGTAAGGGTTTTCCCCAGAAGGGGTAGCCCCTTAAAGGTTGATATTGCACTATTACCATGGAACCTTCAGGGATCCTTTTTTGTTTAATTCACTGACCATAGGAGGAAAGTAAACATTGCTGGTTAGGTCAATGGTGCTTGCAGGACGCGAGGAGAATCCCTACCTGCCTCCTCGCTGTCCGATCGCCAAATGACTGCTCCATGCCTGAGATCCAGGCAGGAGCAGTTGAGTGGCAATAACACTGATCAATGCCATGCTAAAAGAAACAAAAAATAACACATACCCCAAACATTGCAAACACAAAACCCAAAAACCTGTCAATAGTCTCTGTCAACATCATCCTGGGAGGGATAATACACTGCACTACAATAGAAATAAAAATCCCTATCATCTATATCTCAATGGGTTCCATCTTTTCTTTTGTTCTTTTTTCTAATGCGGTTTTATAATCCCTGAGACAAGTAGTTCTGGCCCTAGAGTGTTATATATATTAGCGTCTGTAGCATGTATAAGGGACATGTTATCATACCTGTGTCTTTTTATAGGTGATTAATGCCCGGTGAGAGGGTGAAAGGGACCTATACCCCCGTCAGCTGCAGGAAAGGAACAAAGAGACAGGTAATTAATATTTATATTAATTACTGATAACAATCAGGCTAGATATAACATCTAGACCTGCAAAGATGTCATAGTCTCTACCTTATACATGAAGATATATGTGTTTTTAATAAGTATATCGTCTATAGACAGCTTCTTATATAACACAACTGTGTCTCAGGTACAAAGATTGGGAACATTTATGATTTCTAATATCTGTTTTTTATTTGTAGTAATCCCATTTTCAATAGACAGACCGCAGATTTAAGACATAACTGTACTGTAAAGAAAAATCTATAAGTTAATGTAATAAATCACATACTATAACTGATTATTGCCATTTAAAACTATGAAAAATACATTATGCTGATTATAAAACAGAAATACAGAATGGAGACAATCGTCTGTGGCTCAAGCTCGACTGCCCCTTTCTTTGAGTGGCCCCTCAATGTTGTGGAAACGGGTGGAGGACATTGTCTCCATTAGAATGGGTCCCCCTACGATGCTTCGGCTGTTGATCTGAAGTGCATTCTGTGCTTTGGAATCTCTGGGGCAAACTGTATTTCTGTTATTAATTTTTAGTTTAGCAATTCCCACCGCAACATGGTTAACCTCTATCCTAAATTTCTCCACAAAATTGATAAAAGACATTCGAAGAAATATTTTGCCAAATAAAAATATATAAAATATTGATGAAGTTGATGAATAATAATAACAACAAAAATAACAGTTTTTGATTAAAAAACAAATAAACAATAATAATTTATAAAATATTTTGCTCCTTCCCCCTTCCCCAAAAATAAAAAAACATATATTACCCTTAAAATTTATGAACAAAGAAACAAAAAATAACACATACCCCAAACATTGCAAACACAGAACCCCCAAAAAACCTAACAATAGTGTCTGTCAACATCATCGTAGGAGGGATAATACACTGCACTACAATAGAAATAAAAATCCCTATCATCTATATCTCAATGGGTTCCATCTTTTCTTTTGTTCTTTTTTCTAATGCGGTTTTATAATCCCTGAGACAAGTAGTTCTGGCCCCAGAGTGTTATATATATTAGCGTCTGTAGCATGTATAAGGGACATGTTATCATACCTGTGTCTTTTTATAGGTGATTAATGCCCGGTGAGAGGGTGAAAGGGACCTATACCCCCGTCAGCTGCAGGAAAGGAACAAAGAGACAGGTAATTAATATTTATTTTAATTACTGATAACAATCAGGCTAGATACAACATCTAAACCTGCAAAGATGTTATAGTCTTTACCTTATACATGAAGATATATGTGTTTTTAATAAGTATATCGTCTATAGACAGCTTCTTATATAACACAACCATGTCTCAGGTACAGAGATTAGGAACATTTATGTTTTCTAATATCTGTTTTTTATTTGTAGTAATCCCTTTTTCAATAGACAGACCGCAGATTTAAAACATAACTGTACTGTAAAGAAAAATCTATAAGTTAATGTAATAAATCACATACTATAACTGATTATTGCCATTTAAAACTATGAAAAATACATTATGTTGATTATAAAACAGAAATACAGAATGGAGACAACCGTCTGTGGCTCAAGCTCGACTGCCCATTTCTTTGAGTGGCCCCTCAATGTTCTGGAAACGGGTGGAGGACATTGTCTCCATTAGAATGGGTCCCCCTACGATGCTTCGGCTGTTGATCTGAAGTGCATTCTGTGCTTTGGAATCTCGGGGGCAAACTGTATTTCTGTTATTAATTTTTAGTTTAGCAATTCCCACCGCAACATGGTTAACCTCTATCCTAAATTTCTCCACAAAATTGATAAAAGACATTCGAAGAAATATTTTGCCAAATAAAAATATATAAAATATTGATGAAGTTGATGAATAATAATAACAACAAAAATAACAGTTTTTGATTAAAAAACAAATAAACAATAATAATTTATAAAATATTTTGCTCCTTCCCCCTTCCCCAAAAATAAAAAAACATATATTACCCTTAAAATTTATGAATAAAGAAACAAAAAATAACACATACCCCAAACATTGCAAACACAGAACCCCCAAAAACCTAACAATAGTGTCTGTCAACATCATCGTAGGAGGGATAATACACTGCACTACAATAGAAATAAAAATCCCTATCATCTATATCTCAATGGGTTCCATCTTTTCTTTTGTTCTTTTTTCTAATGCGGTTTTATAATCCCTGAGACAAGTAGTTCTGGCCCCAGAGTGTTATATATATTAGCGTCTGTAGCATGTATAAGGGACATGTTATCATACCTGTGTCTTTTTATAGGTGATTAATGCCCGGTGAGAGGGTGAAAGGGACCTATACCCCCGTCAGCTGCAGGAAAGGAACAAAGAGACAGGTAATTAATATTTATTTTAATTACTGATAACAATCAGGCTAGATACAACATCTAAACCTGCAAAGATGTTATAGTCTTTACCTTATACATGAAGATATATGTGTTTTTAATAAGTATATCGTCTATAGACAGCTTCTTATATAACACAACCATGTCTCAGGTACAGAGATTAGGAACATTTATGTTTTCTAATATCTGTTTTTTATTTGTAGTAATCCCTTTTTCAATAGACAGACCGCAGATTTAAAACATAACTGTACTGTAAAGAAAAATCTATAAGTTAATGTAATAAATCACATACTATAACTGATTATTGCCATTTAAAACTATGAAAAATACATTATGTTGATTATAAAACAGAAATACAGAATGGAGACAACCGTCTGTGGCTCAAGCTCGACTGCCCATTTCTTTGAGTGGCCCCTCAATGTTCTGGAAACGGGTGGAGGACATTGTCTCCATTAGAATGGGTCCCCCTACGAAGCTTCGGCTGTTGATCTGAAGTGCATTCTGTGCTTTGGAATCTCGGGGGCAAACTGTATTTCTGTTATTAATTTTTAGTTTAGCAATTCCCACCGCAACATGGTTAACCTCTATCCTAAATTTCTCCACAAAATTGATAAAAGACATTCGAAGAAATATTTTGCCAAATAAAAATATATAAAATATTGATGAAGTTGATGAATAATAATAACAACAAAAATAACAGTTTTTGATTAAAAAACAAATAAACAATAATAATTTATAAAATATTTTGCTCCTTCCCCCTTCCCCAAAAATAAAAAAACATATATTACCCTTAAAATTTATGAATAAAGAAACAAAAAATAACACATACCCCAAACATTGCAAACACAGAACCCCCAAAAAACCTAACAATAGTGTCTGTCAACATCATCGTAGGAGGGATAATACACTGCACTACAATAGAAATAAAAATCCCTATCATCTATATCTCAATGGGTTCCATCTTTTCTTTTGTTCTTTTTTCTAATGCGGTTTTATAATCCCTGAGACAAGTAGTTCTGGCCCTAGAGTGTTATATATATTAGCGTCTGTAGCATGTATAAGGGACATGTTATCATACCTGTGTCTTTTTATAGGTGATTAATGCCCGGTGAGAGGGTGAAAGGGACCTATACCCCCGTCAGCTGCAGGAAAGGAACAAAGAGACAGGTAATTAATATTTATATTAATTACTGATAACAATCAGGCTAGATACAACATCTAAACCTGCAAAGATGTTATAGTCTTTACCTTATACATGAAGATATATGTGTTTTTAATAAGTATATCGTCTATAGACAGCTTCTTATATAACACAACCATGTCTCAGGTACAGAGATTAGGAACATTTATGTTTTCTAATATCTGTTTTTTATTTGTAGTAATCCCTTTTTCAATAGACAGACCGCAGATTTAAAACATAACTGTACTGTAAAGAAAAATCTATAAGTTAATGTAATAAATCACATACTATAACTGATTATTGCCATTTAAAACTATGAAAAATACATTATGTTGATTATAAAACAGAAATACAGAATGGAGACAACCGTCTGTGGCTCAAGCTCGACTGCCCATTTCTTTGAGTGGCCCCTCAATGTTCTGGAAACGGGTGGAGGACATTGTCTCCATTAGAATGGGTCCCCCTACGATGCTTCGGCTGTTGATCTGAAGTGCATTCTGTGCTTTGGAATCTCGGGGGCAAACTGTATTTCTGTTATTAATTTTTAGTTTAGCAATTCCCACCGCAACATGGTTAACCTCTATCCTAAATTTCTCCACAAAATTGATAAAAGACATTCGAAGAAATATTTTGCCAAATAAAAATATATAAAATATTGATGAAAATGATGAATAATAATAACAACAAAAATAACAGTTTTTGATTAAAAAACAAATAAACAATAATAATTTATAAAATATTTTGCTCCTTCCCCCTTCCCCAAAAATAAAAAAACATATATTACCCTTAAAATTTATGAATAAAGAAACAAAAAATAACACATACCCCAAACATTGCAAACACAGAACCCCCAAAAACCTAACAATAGTGTCTGTCAACATCATCGTAGGAGGGATAATACACTGCACTACAATAGAAATAAAAATCCCTATCATCTATATCTCAATGGGTTCCATCTTTTCTTTTGATCTTTTTTCTAATGCGGTTTTATAATCCCTGAGACAAGTAGTTCTGGCCCTAGAGTGTTATATATATTAGCGTCTGTAGCATGTATAAGGGACATGTTATCATACCTGTGTCTTTTTATAGGTGATTAATGCCCGGTGAGAGGGTGAAAGGGACCTATACCCCCGTCAGCTGCAGGAAAGGAACAAAGAGACAGGTAATTAATATTTATATTAATTACTGATAACAATCAGGCTAGATATAACATCTAGACCTGCAGAGATGTCATCGTCTCTGCCTTATACATGAAGATATATGTGTTTTTAATAAGTATATCGTCTAAAGACAGCTTCTTATATAACACAACTGTGTCTCAGGTACAGAGATTGGGAACATTTATGATTTCTAATATCTGTTTTTTATTTGTAGTAATCCCTTTTTCAATAGACAGAGCGCAGATTTAAAACATTACTGTACTGTAAAGAAAAATCTATAAGTTAATGTAATAAATCACATACAATAACTGATTATTGCCATTTAAAACTATGAAAAATACATTATGTTGATTATAAAACAGAAATACAGAATGGAGACAACCGTCTGTGGCTCAAGCTCGACTGCCCATTTCTTTGAGTGGCCCCTCAATGTTGTGGAAACGGGTGGAGGACATTGTCTCCATTAGAATGGGTCCCCCTACGATGCTTCGGCTGTTGATCTGAAGTGCATTCTGTGCTTTGGAATCTCGGGGGCAAACTGTATTTCTGTTATAAATTTTTAGTTTAGCAATTCCCACCGCAACATGGTTAACCTCTATCCTAAATTTCTCCACAAAATTGATAAAAGACATTCGAAGAAATATTTTGCCAAATAAAAATATATAAAATATTGATGAAGTTGATGAATAATAATAACAACAAAAATAACAGTTTTTGATTAAAAAACAAATAAACAATAATAATTTATAAAATATTTTGCTCCTTCCCCCTTCCCCAAAAATAAAAAAACATATATTACCCTTAAAATTTATGAATAAAGAAACAAAAAATAACACATACCCCAAACATTGCAAACACAGAACCCCCAAAAACCTAACAATAGTGTCTGTCAACATCATCGTGGGAGGGATAATACACTGCACTACAATAGAAATAAAAATCCCTATCATCTATATCTCAATGGGTTCCATCTTTTCTTTTGTTCTTTTTTCTAATGCGGTTTTATAATCCCTGAGACAAGTAGTTCTGGCCCTAGAGTGTTATATATATTAGCGTCTGTAGCATGTATAAGGGACATGTTATCATACCTGTGTCTTTTTATAGGTGATTAATGCCCGGTGAGAGGGTGAAAGGGACCTATACCCCTGTCAGCTGCAGGAAAGGAACAAAGAGACAGGTAATTAATATTTATATTAATTACTGATAACAATCAGGCTAGATACAACATCTAGACCTGCAAAGATGTCATAGTCTTTACCTTATACATGAAGATATATGTGTTTTTAATAAGTATATCGTCTATAGACAGCTTCTTATATAACACAACCATGTCTCAGGTACAGAGATTAGGAACATTTATGTTTTCTAATATCTGTTTTTTATTTGTAGTAATCCCTTTTTCAATAGACTGACCGCAGATTTAAGACATAACTGTACTGTAAAGAAAAATCTATAAGTTAATGTAATAAATCAAATACTATAACTGATTATTGCCATTTAAAACTATGAAAAATACATTATGTTGATTATAAAACAGAAATACAGAATGGAGACAACCGTCTGTGGCTCAAGCTCGACTGCTCATTTCTTTGAGTGGCCCCTCAATGTTCTGGAAACGGGTGGAGGACATTGTCTCCATTAGAATGGGTCCCCCTACGATGCTTCGGCTGTTGATCTGAAGTGCATTCTGTGCTTTGGAATCTCGGGGGCAAACTGTATTTCTGTTATTAATTTTTAGTTTAGCAATTCTCACCGCAACATGGTTAACCTCTATCCTAAATTTCTCCACAAAATTGATAAAAGACATTCGAAGAAATATTTTGCCAAATAAAAATATATAAAATATTGATGAAGTTGATGAATAATAATAACAACAAAAATAACAGTTTTTGATTAAAAAACAAATAAACAATAATAATTTATAAAATATTTTGCTCCTTCCCCCTTCCCCAAAAATAAAAAAACATATATTACCCTTAAAATTTATGAATAAAGAAACAAAAAATAACACATACCCCAAACATTGCAAACACAGAACCCCCAAAAACCTAACAATAGTGTCTGTCAACATCATCGTAGGAGGGATAATACACTGCACTACAATAGAAATAAAAATCCCTATCATCTATATCTCAATGGGTTCCATCTTTTCTTTTGTTCTTTTTTCTAATGCGGTTTTATAATCCCTGAGACAAGTAGTTCTGGCCCTAGAGTGTTATATATATTAGCGTCTGTAGCATGTATAAGGGACATGTTATCATACCTGTGTCTTTTTATAGGTGATTAATGCCCGGTGAGAGGGTGAAAGGGACCTATACCCCCGTCAGCTGCAGGAAAGGAACAAAGAGACAGGTAATTAATATTTATATTAATTACTGATAACAATCAGGCTAGATATAACATCTAGACCTGCAAAGATGTCATAGTCTCTACTTTATACATGAAGATATATGTGTTTTTAATAAGTATATCGTCTATAGACAGCTTCTTATAAAACACAACTGTGTCTCAGGTACAAAGATTGGGAACATTTATGATTTCTAATATCTGTTTTTTATTTGTAGTAATCCCTTTTTCAATAGACAGACCGCAGATTTAAGACATAACTGTACTGTAAAGAAAAATCTATAAGTTAATGTAGTAAATCCCATACTATAACTGATTATTGCCATTTAAAACTATAAAAAAAATACATTATGTTGATTATAAAACAGAAATACAGAATGGAGACAACCATCTGTGGCTCAAGCTCGACTGCCCCTTTCTTTGAGTGGCCCCTCAATGTTGTGGAAACGGGTGGAGGACATTGTCTCCATTAGAATGGGTCCCCCTACGATGCTTCGGCTGTTGATCTGAAGTGCATTCTGTGCTTTGGAATCTCGGGGGCAAACTGTATTTCTGTTATTAATTTTTAGTTTAGCAATTCCCACCGCAACATGGTTAACCTCTATCCTAAATTTCTGCACAAAATAGATAAAAGACATTCCAAGAAATATTTTGCCAAATAAAAATATATAAAATATTGATGAAGTTGATGAATAATAATAACAACAAAAATAACAGTTTTTGATTAAAAAAACAAATAAACAATAATAATTTATAAAATATTTTGCTCCTGTCCCCTTCCCCAAAAATAAAAAAAACATATATTACCCTTAAAATTTATGAATAAAGAAACAAAAAATAACACATACCCCAAACATTGCAAACACAAAACCCCCAAAAACCTAACAATAGTGTCTGTCAACATCATCCTGGGAGGGATAATACACTGCACAACAATAGAAATAAAAATCCCTATCATCTATATCTCAATGGGTTCCATCTTTTCTTTTGTTCTTTTTTCTAATGCGGTTTTATAATCCCTGAGACAAGAAGTTCTGGCCCTAGAGTGTTATATATTAGCGTCTGTAGCATGTATAAGGGACATGTTATCATACCTGTGTCTTTTTATAGGTGATTAATGCCCGGTGAGAGGGTGAAAGGGACCTATACCCCCGTCAGCTGCAGGAAAGGAACAAAGAGACAGGTAATTAATATTTATATTAATTACTGATAACAATCAGGCTAGATACAACATCTAAACCTGCAAAGATCTCATAGTCTTTACCTTATACATGAAGATATATGTGTTTTTAATAAGTATATCGTCTATAGACAGCTTCTTATATAACACAACCATGTCTCAGGTACAGAGATTAGGAACATTTATGATTTCTAATATCTGTTTTTTATTTGTAGTAATCCCTTTTTCAATAGACAGACCGCAGATTTAAAACATAACTGTACTGTAAAGAAAAATCTATAAGTTAATGTAATAAATCACATACTATAACTGATTATTGCCATTTAAAACTATGAAAAATACATTATGTTGATTATAAAACAGAAATACAGAATGGAGACAACCGTCTGTGGCTCAAGCTCGACTGCCCATTTCTTTGAGTGGCCCCTCAATGTTCTGGAAACGGGTGGAGGACATTGTCTCCATTAGAATGGGTCCCCCTACGATGCTTCGGCTGTTGATCTGAAGTGCATTCTGTGCTTTGGAATCTCGGGGGCAAACTGTATTTCTGTTATTAATTTTTAGTTTAGCAATTCCCACCGCAACATGGTTAACCTCTATCCTAAATTTCTCCACAAAATTGATAAAAGACATTCGAAGAAATATTTTGCCAAATAAAAATATATAAAATATTGATGAAGTTGATGAATAATAATAACAACAAAAATAACAGTTTTTGATTAAAAAACAAATAAACAATAATAATTTATAAAATATTTTGCTCCTTCCCCCTTCCCCAAAAATAAAAAAACATATATTACCCTTAAAATTTATGAACAAAGAAACAAAAAATAACACATACCCCAAACATTGCAAACACAGAACCCCCAAAAAACCTAACAATAGTGTCTGTCAACATCATCGTAGGAGGGATAATACACTGCACTACAATAGAAATAAAAATCCCTATAATCTATATCTCAATGGGTTCCATCTTTTCTTTTGTTCTTTTTTCTAATGCGGTTTTATAATCCCTGAGACAAGTAGTTCTGGCCCCAGAGTGTTATATATATTAGCGTCTGTAGCATGTATAAGGGACATGTTATCATACCTGTGTCTTTTTATAGGTGATTAATGCCCGGTGAGAGGGTGAAAGGGACCTATACCCCCGTCAGCTGCAGGAAAGGAACAAAGAGACAGGTAATTAATATTTATTTTAATTACTGATAACAATCAGGCTAGATACAACATCTAAACCTGCAAAGATGTTATAGTCTTTACCTTATACATGAAGATATATGTGTTTTTAATAAGTATATCGTCTATAGACAGCTTCTTATATAACACAACCATGTCTCAGGTACAGAGATTAGGAACATTTATGTTTTCTAATATCTGTTTTTTATTTGTAGTAATCCCTTTTTCAATAGACAGACCGCAGATTTAAAACATAACTGTACTGTAAAGAAAAATCTATAAGTTAATGTAATAAATCACATACTATAACTGATTATTGCCATTTAAAACTATGAAAAATACATTATGTTGATTATAAAACAGAAATACAGAATGGAGACAACCGTCTGTGGCTCAAGCTCGACTGCCCATTTCTTTGAGTGGCCCCTCAATGTTCTGGAAACGGGTGGAGGACATTGTCTCCATTAGAATGGGTCCCCCTACGATGCTTCGGCTGTTGATCTGAAGTGCATTCTGTGCTTTGGAATCTCGGGGGCAAACTGTATTTCTGTTATTAATTTTTAGTTTAGCAATTCCCACCGCAACATGGTTAACCTCTATCCTAAATTTCTCCACAAAATTGATAAAAGACATTCGAAGAAATATTTTGCCAAATAAAAATATATAAAATATTGATGAAGTTGATGAATAATAATAACAACAAAAATAACAGTTTTTGATTAAAAAACAAATAAACAATAATAATTTATAAAATATTTTGCTCCTTCCCCCTTCCCCAAAAATAAAAAAACATATATTACCCTTAAAATTTATGAATAAAGAAACAAAAAATAACACATACCCCAAACATTGCAAACACAGAACCCCCAAAAACCTAACAATAGTGTCTGTCAACATCATCGTAGGAGGGATAATACACTGCACTACAATAGAAATAAAAATCCCTATCATCTATATCTCAATGGGTTCCATCTTTTCTTTTGTTCTTTTTTCTAATGCGGTTTTATAATCCCTGAGACAAGTAGTTCTGGCCCCAGAGTGTTATATATATTAGCGTCTGTAGCATGTATAAGGGACATGTTATCATACCTGTGTCTTTTTATAGGTGATTAATGCCCGGTGAGAGGGTGAAAGGGACCTATACCCCCGTCAGCTGCAGGAAAGGAACAAAGAGACAGGTAATTAATATTTATTTTAATTACTGATAACAATCAGGCTAGATACAACATCTAAACCTGCAAAGATGTTATAGTCTTTACCTTATACATGAAGATATATGTGTTTTTAATAAGTATATCGTCTATAGACAGCTTCTTATATAACACAACCATGTCTCAGGTACAGAGATTAGGAACATTTATGTTTTCTAATATCTGTTTTTTATTTGTAGTAATCCCTTTTTCAATAGACAGACCGCAGATTTAAAACATAACTGTACTGTAAAGAAAAATCTATAAGTTAATGTAATAAATCACATACTATAACTGATTATTGCCATTTAAAACTATGAAAAATACATTATGTTGATTATAAAACAGAAATACAGAATGGAGACAACCGTCTGTGGCTCAAGCTCGACTGCCCATTTCTTTGAGTGGCCCCTCAATGTTCTGGAAACGGGTGGAGGACATTGTCTCCATTAGAATGGGTCCCCCTACGAAGCTTCGGCTGTTGATCTGAAGTGCATTCTGTGCTTTGGAATCTCGGGGGCAAACTGTATTTCTGTTATTAATTTTTAGTTTAGCAATTCCCACCGCAACATGGTTAACCTCTATCCTAAATTTCTCCACAAAATTGATAAAAGACATTCGAAGAAATATTTTGCCAAATAAAAATATATAAAATATTGATGAAGTTGATGAATAATAATAACAACAAAAATAACAGTTTTTGATTAAAAAACAAATAAACAATAATAATTTATAAAATATTTTGCTCCTTCCCCCTTCCCCAAAAATAAAAAAACATATATTACCCTTAAAATTTATGAATAAAGAAACAAAAAATAACACATACCCCAAACATTGCAAACACAGAACCCCCAAAAAACCTAACAATAGTGTCTGTCAACATCATCGTAGGAGGGATAATACACTGCACTACAATAGAAATAAAAATCCCTATCATCTATATCTCAATGGGTTCCATCTTTTCTTTTGTTCTTTTTTCTAATGCGGTTTTATAATCCCTGAGACAAGTAGTTCTGGCCCTAGAGTGTTATATATATTAGCGTCTGTAGCATGTATAAGGGACATGTTATCATACCTGTGTCTTTTTATAGGTGATTAATGCCCGGTGAGAGGGTGAAAGGGACCTATACCCCCGTCAGCTGCAGGAAAGGAACAAAGAGACAGGTAATTAATATTTATATTAATTACTGATAACAATCAGGCTAGATACAACATCTAGACCTGCAAAGATGTCATAGTCTTTACCTTATACATGAAGATATATGTGTTTTTAATAAGTATATCGTCTATAGACAGCTTCTTATATAACACAACCATGTCTCAGGTACAGAGATTAGGAACATTTATGTTTTCTAATATCTGTTTTTTATTTGTAGTAATCCCTTTTTCAATAGACTGACCGCAGATTTAAGACATAACTGTACTGTAAAGAAAAATCTATAAGTTAATGTAATAAATCAAATACTATAACTGATTATTGCCATTTAAAACTATGAAAAATACATTATGTTGATTATAAAACAGAAATACAGAATGGAGACAACCGTCTGTGGCTCAAGCTCGACTGCTCATTTCTTTGAGTGGCCCCTCAATGTTCTGGAAACGGGTGGAGGACATTGTCTCCATAAGAATGGGTCCCCCTACGATGCTTCGGCTGTTGATCTGAAGTGCATTCTGTGCTTTGGAATCTCGGGGGCAAACTGTATTTCTGTTATTAATTTTTAGTTTAGCAATTCTCACCGCAACATGGTTAACCTCTATCCTAAATTTCTCCACAAAATTGATAAAAGACATTCGAAGAAATATTTTGCCAAATAAAAATATATAAAATATTGATGAAGTTGATGAATAATAATAACAACAAAAATAACAGTTTTTGATTAAAAAACAAATAAACAATAATAATTTATAAAATATTTTGCTCCTTCCCCCTTCCCCAAAAATAAAAAAACATATATTACCCTTAAAATTTATGAATAAAGAAACAAAAAATAACACATACCCCAAACATTGCAAACACAGAACCCCCAAAAACCTAACAATAGTGTCTGTCAACATCATCGTAGGAGGGATAATACACTGCACTACAATAGAAATAAAAATCCCTATCATCTATATCTCAATGGGTTCCATCTTTTCTTTTGTTCTTTTTTCTAATGCGGTTTTATAATCCCTGAGACAAGTAGTTTTGGCCCTAGAGTGTTATATATATTAGCGTCTGTAGCATGTATAAGGGACATGTTATCATACCTGTGTCTTTTTATAGGTGATTAATGCCCGGTGAGAGGGTGAAAGGGACCTATACCCCCGTCAGCTGCAGGAAAGGAACAAAGAGACAGGTAATTAATATTTATATTAATTACTGATAACAATCAGGCTAGATATAACATCTAGACCTGCAAAGATGTCATAGTCTCTACTTTATACATGAAGATATATGTGTTTTTAATAAGTATATCGTCTATAGACAGCTTCTTATAAAACACAACTGTGTCTCAGGTACAAAGATTGGGAACATTTATGATTTCTAATATCTGTTTTTTATTTGTAGTAATCCCTTTTTCAATAGACAGACCGCAGATTTAAGACATAACTGTACTGTAAAGAAAAATCTATAAGTTAATGTAGTAAATCCCATACTATAACTGATTATTGCCATTTAAAACTATAAAAAAAATACATTATGTTGATTATAAAACAGAAATACAGAATGGAGACAACCATCTGTGGCTCAAGCTCGACTGCCCCTTTCTTTGAGTGGCCCCTCAATGTTGTGGAAACGGGTGGAGGACATTGTCTCCATTAGAATGGGTCCCCCTACGATGCTTCAGCTGTTGATCTGAAGTGCATTCTGTGCTTTGGAATCTCGGGGGCAAACTGTATTTCTGTTATTAATTTTTAGTTTAGCAATTCCCACCGCAACATGGTTAACCTCTATCCTAAATTTCTGCACAAAATAGATAAAAGACATTCCAAGAAATATTTTGCCAAATAAAAATATATAAAATATTGATTAAGTTGATGAATAATAATAACAACAAAAATAACAGTTTTTGATTAAAAAAACAAATAAACAATAATAATTTATAAAATATTTTGCTCCTGTCCCCTTCCCCAAAAATAAAAAAAACATATATTACCCTTAAAATTTATGAATAAAGAAACAAAAAATAACACATACCCCAAACATTGCAAACACAAAACCCCCAAAAACCTAACAATAGTGTCTGTCAACATCATCCTGGGAGGGATAATACACTGCACAACAATAGAAATAAAAATCCCTATCATCTATATCTCAATGGGTTCCATCTTTTCTTTTGTTCTTTTTTCTAATGCGGTTTTATAATCCCTGAGACAAGAAGTTCTGGCCCTAGAGTGTTATATATTAGCGTCTGTAGCATGTATAAGGGACATGTTATCATACCTGTGTCTTTTTATAGGTGATTAATGCCCGGTGAGAGGGTGAAAGGGACCTATACCCCCGTCAGCTGCAGGAAAGGAACAAAGAGACAGGTAATTAATATTTATTTTAATTACTGATAACAATCAGGCTAGATACAACATCTAAACCTGCAAAGATGTTATAGTCTTTACCTTATACATGAAGATATATGTGTTTTTAATAAGTATATCGTCTATAGACAGCTTCTTATATAACACAACCATGTCTCAGGTACAGAGATTAGGAACATTTATGTTTTCTAATATCTGTTTTTTATTTGTAGTAATCCCTTTTTCAATAGACAGACCGCAGATTTAAAACATAACTGTACTGTAAAGAAAAATCTATAAGTTAATGTAATAAATCACATACTATAACTGATTATTGCCATTTAAAACTATGAAAAATACATTATGTTGATTATAAAACAGAAATACAGAATGGAGACAACCGTCTGTGGCTCAAGCTCGACTGCCCATTTCTTTGAGTGGCCCCTCAATGTTCTGGAAACGGGTGGAGGACATTGTCTCCATTAGAATGGGTCCCCCTACGATGCTTCGGCTGTTGATCTGAAGTGCATTCTGTGCTTTGGAATCTCGGGGGCAAACTGTATTTCTGTTATTAATTTTTAGTTTAGCAATTCCCACCGCAACATGGTTAACCTCTATCCTAAATTTCTCCACAAAATTGATAAAAGACATTCGAAGAAATATTTTGCCAAATAAAAATATATAAAATATTGATGAAGTTGATGAATAATAATAACAACAAAAATAACAGTTTTTGATTAAAAAACAAATAAACAATAATAATTTATAAAATATTTTGCTCCTTCCCCCTTCCCTAAAAATAAAAAAACATATATTACCCTTAAAATTTATGAATAAAGAAACAAAAAATAACACATACCCCAAACATTGCAAACACAGAACCCCCAAAAACCTAACAATAGTGTCTGTCAACATCATCGTAGGAGGGATAATACACTGCACTACAATAGAAATAAAAATCCCTATCATCTATATCTCAATGGGTTCCATCTTTTCTTTTGTTCTTTTTTCTAATGCGGTTTTATAATCCCTGAGACAAGTAGTTCTGGCCCCAGAGTGTTATATATATTAGCGTCTGTAGCATGTATAAGGGACATGTTATCATACCTGTGTCTTTTTATAGGTGATTAATGCCCGGTGAGAGGGTGAAAGGGACCTATACCCCCGTCAGCTGCAGGAAAGGAACAAAGAGACAGGTAATTAATATTTATTTTAATTACTGATAACAATCAGGCTAGATACAACATCTAAACCTGCAAAGATGTTATAGTCTTTACCTTATACATGAAGATATATGTGTTTTTAATAAGTATATCGTCTATAGACAGCTTCTTATATAACACAACCATGTCTCAGGTACAGAGATTAGGAACATTTATGTTTTCTAATATCTGTTTTTTATTTGTAGTAATCCCTTTTTCAATAGACAGACCGCAGATTTAAAACATAACTGTACTGTAAAGAAAAATCTATAAGTTAATGTAATAAATCACATACTATAACTGATTATTGCCATTTAAAACTATGAAAAATACATTATGTTGATTATAAAACAGAAATACAGAATGGAGACAACCGTCTGTGGCTCAAGCTCGACTGCCCATTTCTTTGAGTGGCCCCTCAATGTTCTGGAAACGGGTGGAGGACATTGTCTCCATTAGAATGGGTCCCCCTACGAAGCTTCGGCTGTTGATCTGAAGTGCATTCTGTGCTTTGGAATCTCGGGGGCAAACTGTATTTCTGTTATTAATTTTTAGTTTAGCAATTCCCACCGCAACATGGTTAACCTCTATCCTAAATTTCTCCACAAAATTGATAAAAGACATTCGAAGAAATATTTTGCCAAATAAAAATATATAAAATATTGATGAAGTTGATGAATAATAATAACAACAAAAATAACAGTTTTTGATTAAAAAACAAATAAACAATAATAATTTATAAAATATTTTGCTCCTTCCCCCTTCCCCAAAAATAAAAAAACATATATTACCCTTAAAATTTATGAATAAAGAAACAAAAAATAACACATACCCCAAACATTGCAAACACAGAACCCCCAAAAAACCTAACAATAGTGTCTGTCAACATCATCGTAGGAGGGATAATACACTGCACTACAATAGAAATAAAAATCCCTATCATCTATATCTCAATGGGTTCCATCTTTTCTTTTGTTCTTTTTTCTAATGCGGTTTTATAATCCCTGAGACAAGTAGTTCTGGCCCTAGAGTGTTATATATATTAGCGTCTGTAGCATGTATAAGGGACATGTTATCATACCTGTGTCTTTTTATAGGTGATTAATGCCCGGTGAGAGGGTGAAAGGGACCTATACCCCCGTCAGCTGCAGGAAAGGAACAAAGAGACAGGTAATTAATATTTATATTAATTACTGATAACAATCAGGCTAGATACAACATCTAGACCTGCAAAGATGTCATAGTCTTTACCTTATACATGAAGATATATGTGTTTTTAATAAGTATATCGTCTATAGACAGCTTCTTATATAACACAACCATGTCTCAGGTACAGAGATTAGGAACATTTATGTTTTCTAATATCTGTTTTTTATTTGTAGTAATCCCTTTTTCAATAGACTGACCGCAGATTTAAGACATAACTGTACTGTAAAGAAAAATCTATAAGTTAATGTAATAAATCAAATACTATAACTGATTATTGCCATTTAAAACTATGAAAAATACATTATGTTGATTATAAAACAGAAATACAGAATGGAGACAACCGTCTGTGGCTCAAGCTCGACTGCTCATTTCTTTGAGTGGCCCCTCAATGTTCTGGAAACGGGTGGAGGACATTGTCTCCATAAGAATGGGTCCCCCTACGATGCTTCGGCTGTTGATCTGAAGTGCATTCTGTGCTTTGGAATCTCGGGGGCAAACTGTATTTCTGTTATTAATTTTTAGTTTAGCAATTCTCACCGCAACATGGTTAACCTCTATCCTAAATTTCTCCACAAAATTGATAAAAGACATTCGAAGAAATATTTTGCCAAATAAAAATATATAAAATATTGATGAAGTTGATGAATAATAATAACAACAAAAATAACAGTTTTTGATTAAAAAACAAATAAACAATAATAATTTATAAAATATTTTGCTCCTTCCCCCTTCCCCAAAAATAAAAAAACATATATTACCCTTAAAATTTATGAATAAAGAAACAAAAAATAACACATACCCCAAACATTGCAAACACAGAACCCCCAAAAACCTAACAATAGTGTCTGTCAACATCATCGTAGGAGGGATAATACACTGCACTACAATAGAAATAAAAATCCCTATCATCTATATCTCAATGGGTTCCATCTTTTCTTTTGTTCTTTTTTCTAATGCGGTTTTATAATCCCTGAGACAAGTAGTTTTGGCCCTAGAGTGTTATATATATTAGCGTCTGTAGCATGTATAAGGGACATGTTATCATACCTGTGTCTTTTTATAGGTGATTAATGCCCGGTGAGAGGGTGAAAGGGACCTATACCCCCGTCAGCTGCAGGAAAGGAACAAAGAGACAGGTAATTAATATTTATATTAATTACTGATAACAATCAGGCTAGATATAACATCTAGACCTGCAAAGATGTCATAGTCTCTACTTTATACATGAAGATATATGTGTTTTTAATAAGTATATCGTCTATAGACAGCTTCTTATAAAACACAACTGTGTCTCAGGTACAAAGATTGGGAACATTTATGATTTCTAATATCTGTTTTTTATTTGTAGTAATCCCTTTTTCAATAGACAGACCGCAGATTTAAGACATAACTGTACTGTAAAGAAAAATCTATAAGTTAATGTAGTAAATCCCATACTATAACTGATTATTGCCATTTAAAACTATAAAAAAAATACATTATGTTGATTATAAAACAGAAATACAGAATGGAGACAACCATCTGTGGCTCAAGCTCGACTGCCCCTTTCTTTGAGTGGCCCCTCAATGTTGTGGAAACGGGTGGAGGACATTGTCTCCATTAGAATGGGTCCCCCTACGATGCTTCAGCTGTTGATCTGAAGTGCATTCTGTGCTTTGGAATCTCGGGGGCAAACTGTATTTCTGTTATTAATTTTTAGTTTAGCAATTCCCACCGCAACATGGTTAACCTCTATCCTAAATTTCTGCACAAAATAGATAAAAGACATTCCAAGAAATATTTTGCCAAATAAAAATATATAAAATATTGATTAAGTTGATGAATAATAATAACAACAAAAATAACAGTTTTTGATTAAAAAAACAAATAAACAATAATAATTTATAAAATATTTTGCTCCTGTCCCCTTCCCCAAAAATAAAAAAAACATATATTACCCTTAAAATTTATGAATAAAGAAACAAAAAATAACACATACCCCAAACATTGCAAACACAAAACCCCCAAAAACCTAACAATAGTGTCTGTCAACATCATCCTGGGAGGGATAATACACTGCACAACAATAGAAATAAAAATCCCTATCATCTATATCTCAATGGGTTCCATCTTTTCTTTTGTTCTTTTTTCTAATGCGGTTTTATAATCCCTGAGACAAGAAGTTCTGGCCCTAGAGTGTTATATATTAGCGTCTGTAGCATGTATAAGGGACATGTTATCATACCTGTGTCTTTTTATAGGTGATTAATGCCCGGTGAGAGGGTGAAAGGGACCTATACCCCCGTCAGCTGCAGGAAAGGAACAAAGAGACAGGTAATTAATATTTATATTAATTACTGATAACAATCAGGCTAGATACAACATCTAAACCTGCAAAGATCTCATAGTCTTTACCTTATACATGAAGATATATGTGTTTTTAATAAGTATATCGTCTATAGACAGCTTCTTATATAACACAACCATGTCTCAGGTACAGAGATTAGGAACATTTATGATTTCTAATATCTGTTTTTTATTTGTAGTAATCCCTTTTTCAATAGACAGACCGCAGATTTAAAACATAACTGTACTGTAAAGAAAAATCTATAAGTTAATGTAATAAATCACATACTATAACTGATTATTGCCATTTAAAACTATGAAAAATACATTATGTTGATTATAAAACAGAAATACAGAATGGAGACAACCGTCTGTGGCTCAAGCTCGACTGCCCATTTCTTTGAGTGGCCCCTCAATGTTCTGGAAACGGGTGGAGGACATTGTCTCCATTAGAATGGGTCCCCCTACGATGCTTCGGCTGTTGATCTGAAGTGCATTCTGTGCTTTGGAATCTCGGGGGCAAACTGTATTTCTGTTATTAATTTTTAGTTTAGCAATTCCCACCGCAACATGGTTAACCTCTATCCTAAATTTCTCCACAAAATTGATAAAAGACATTCGAAGAAATATTTTGCCAAATAAAAATATATAAAATATTGATGAAGTTGATGAATAATAATAACAACAAAAATAACAGTTTTTCCATTAAAAAACAAATAAACAATAATAATTTATAAAATATTTTGCTCCTTCCCCCTTCCCCAAAAATAAAAAAACATATATTACCCTTAAAATTTATGAACAAAGAAACAAAAAATAACACATACCCCAAACATTGCAAACACAGAACCCCCAAAAAACCTAACAATAGTGTCTGTCAACATCATCGTAGGAGGGATAATACACTGCACTACAATAGAAATAAAAATCCCTATCATCTATATCTCAATGGGTTCCATCTTTTCTTTTGTTCTTTTTTCTAATGCGGTTTTATAATCCCTGAGACAAGTAGTTCTGGCCCCAGAGTGTTATATATATTAGCGTCTGTAGCATGTATAAGGGACATGTTATCATACCTGTGTCTTTTTATAGGTGATTAATGCCCGGTGAGAGGGTGAAAGGGACCTATACCCCCGTCAGCTGCAGGAAAGGAACAAAGAGACAGGTAATTAATATTTATTTTAATTACTGATAACAATCAGGCTAGATACAACATCTAAACCTGCAAAGATGTTATAGTCTTTACCTTATACATGAAGATATATGTGTTTTTAATAAGTATATCGTCTATAGACAGCTTCTTATATAACACAACCATGTCTCAGGTACAGAGATTAGGAACATTTATGTTTTCTAATATCTGTTTTTTATTTGTAGTAATCCCTTTTTCAATAGACAGACCGCAGATTTAAAACATAACTGTACTGTAAAGAAAAATCTATAAGTTAATGTAATAAATCACATACTATAACTGATTATTGCCATTTAAAACTATGAAAAATACATTATGTTGATTATAAAACAGAAATACAGAATGGAGACAACCGTCTGTGGCTCAAGCTCGACTGCCCATTTCTTTGAGTGGCCCCTCAATGTTCTGGAAACGGGTGGAGGACATTGTCTCCATTAGAATGGGTCCCCCTACGATGCTTCGGCTGTTGATCTGAAGTGCATTCTGTGCTTTGGAATCTCGGGGGCAAACTGTATTTCTGTTATTAATTTTTAGTTTAGCAATTCCCACCGCAACATGGTTAACCTCTATCCTAAATTTCTCCACAAAATTGATAAAAGACATTCGAAGAAATATTTTGCCAAATAAAAATATATAAAATATTGATGAAGTTGATGAATAATAATAACAACAAAAATAACAGTTTTTCCATTAAAAAACAAATAAACAATAATAATTTATAAAATATTTTGCTCCTTCCCCCTTCCCCAAAAATAAAAAAACATATATTACCCTTAAAATTTATGAACAAAGAAACAAAAAATAACACATACCCCAAACATTGCAAACACAGAACCCCCAAAAAACCTAACAATAGTGTCTGTCAACATCATCGTAGGAGGGATAATACACTGCACTACAATAGAAATAAAAATCCCTATCATCTATATCTCAATGGGTTCCATCTTTTCTTTTGTTCTTTTTTCTAATGCGGTTTTATAATCCCTGAGACAAGTAGTTCTGGCCCCAGAGTGTTATATATATTAGCGTCTGTAGCATGTATAAGGGACATGTTATCATACCTGTGTCTTTTTATAGGTGATTAATGCCCGGTGAGAGGGTGAAAGGGACCTATACCCCCGTCAGCTGCAGGAAAGGAACAAAGAGACAGGTAATTAATATTTATTTTAATTACTGATAACAATCAGGCTAGATACAACATCTAAACCTGCAAAGATGTTATAGTCTTTACCTTATACATGAAGATATATGTGTTTTTAATAAGTATATCGTCTATAGACAGCTTCTTATATAACACAACCATGTCTCAGGTACAGAGATTAGGAACATTTATGTTTTCTAATATCTGTTTTTTATTTGTAGTAATCCCTTTTTCAATAGACAGACCGCAGATTTAAAACATAACTGTACTGTAAAGAAAAATCTATAAGTTAATGTAATAAATCACATACTATAACTGATTATTGCCATTTAAAACTATGAAAAATACATTATGTTGATTATAAAACAGAAATACAGAATGGAGACAACCGTCTGTGGCTCAAGCTCGACTGCCCATTTCTTTGAGTGGCCCCTCAATGTTCTGGAAACGGGTGGAGGACATTGTCTCCATTAGAATGGGTCCCCCTACGATGCTTCGGCTGTTGATCTGAAGTGCATTCTGTGCTTTGGAATCTCGGGGGCAAACTGTATTTCTGTTATTAATTTTTAGTTTAGCAATTCCCACCGCAACATGGTTAACCTCTATCCTAAATTTCTCCACAAAATTGATAAAAGACATTCGAAGAAATATTTTGCCAAATAAAAATATATAAAATATTGATGAAGTTGATGAATAATAATAACAACAAAAATAACAGTTTTTGATTAAAAAACAAATAAACAATAATAATTTATAAAATATTTTGCTCCTTCCCCCTTCCCCAAAAATAAAAAAACATATATTACCCTTAAAATTTATGAATAAAGAAACAAAAAATAACACATACCCCAAACATTGCAAACACAGAACCCCCAAAAACCTAACAATAGTGTCTGTCAACATCATCGTAGGAGGGATAATACACTGCACTACAATAGAAATAAAAATCCCTATCATCTATATCTCAATGGGTTCCATCTTTTCTTTTGTTCTTTTTTCTAATGCGGTTTTATAATCCCTGAGACAAGTAGTTCTGGCCCCAGAGTGTTATATATATTAGCGTCTGTAGCATGTATAAGGGACATGTTATCATACCTGTGTCTTTTTATAGGTGATTAATGCCCGGTGAGAGGGTGAAAGGGACCTATACCCCCGTCAGCTGCAGGAAAGGAACAAAGAGACAGGTAATTAATATTTATTTTAATTACTGATAACAATCAGGCTAGATACAACATCTAAACCTGCAAAGATGTTATAGTCTTTACCTTATACATGAAGATATATGTGTTTTTAATAAGTATTTCGTCTATAGACAGCTTCTTATATAACACAACCATGTCTCAGGTACAGAGATTAGGAACATTTATGTTTTCTAATATCTGTTTTTTATTTGTAGTAATCCCTTTTTCAATAGACAGACCGCAGATTTAAAACATAACTGTACTGTAAAGAAAAATCTATAAGTTAATGTAATAAATCACATACTATAACTGATTATTGCCATTTAAAACTATGAAAAATACATTATGTTGATTATAAAACAGAAATACAGAATGGAGACAACCGTCTGTGGCTCAAGCTCGACTGCCCCTTTCTTTGAGTGGCCCCTCAATGTTCTGGAAACGGGTGGAGGACATTGTCTCCATTAGAATGGGTCCCCCTACGAAGCTTCGGCTGTTGATCTGAAGTGCATTCTGTGCTTTGGAATCTCGGGGGCAAACTGTATTTCTGTTATTAATTTTTAGTTTAACAATTCCCACCGCAACATGGTTAACCTCTATCCTAAATTTCTCCACAAAATTGATAAAAGACATTCGAAGAAATATTTTGCCAAATAAAAATATATAAAATATTGATGAAGTTGATGAATAATAATAACAACAAAAATAACAGTTTTTGATTAAAAAACAAATAAACAATAATAATTTATAAAATATTTTGCTCCTTCCCCCTTCCCCAAAAATAAAAAAACATATATTACCCTTAAAATTTATGAATAAAGAAACAAAAAATAACACATACCCCAAACATTGCAAACACAGAACCCCCAAAAAACCTAACAATAGTGTCTGTCAACATCATCGTAGGAGGGATAATACACTGCACTACAATAGAAATAAAAATCCCTATCATCTATATCTCAATGGGTTCCATCTTTTCTTTTGTTCTTTTTTCTAATGCGGTTTTATAATCCCTGAGACAAGTAGTTCTGGCCCTAGAGTGTTATATATATTAGCGTCTGTAGCATGTATAAGGGACATGTTATCATACCTGTGTCTTTTTATAGGTGATTAATGCCCGGTGAGAGGGTGAAAGGGACCTATACCCCCGTCAGCTGCAGGAAAGGAACAAAGAGACAGGTAATTAATATTTATATTAATTACTGATAACAATCAGGCTAGATACAACATCTAAACCTGCAAAGATGTTATAGTCTTTACCTTATACATGAAGATATATGTGTTTTTAATAAGTATATCGTCTATAGACAGCTTCTTATATAACACAACCATGTCTCAGGTACAGAGATTAGGAACATTTATGTTTTCTTATATCTGTTTTTTATTTGTAGTAATCCCTTTTTCAATAGACAGACCGCAGATTTAAAACATAACTGTACTGTAAAGAAAAATCTATAAGTTAATGTAATAAATCACATACTATAACTGATTATTGCCATTTAAAACTATGAAAAATACATTATGTTGATTATAAAACAGAAATACAGAATGGAGACAACCGTCTGTGGCTCAAGCTCGACTGCCCATTTCTTTGAGTGGCCCCTCAATGTTCTGGAAACGGGTGGAGGACATTGTCTCCATTAGAATGGGTCCCCCTACGATGCTTCGGCTGTTGATCTGAAGTGCATTCTGTGCTTTGGAATCTCGGGGGCAAACTGTATTTCTGTTATTAATTTTTAGTTTAGCAATTCCCACCGCAACATGGTTAACCTCTATCCTAAATTTCTCCACAAAATTGATAAAAGACATTCGAAGAAATATTTTGCCAAATAAAAATATATAAAATATTGATGAAAATGATGAATAATAATAACAACAAAAATAACAGTTTTTGATTAAAAAACAAATAAACAATAATAATTTATAAAATATTTTGCTCCTTCCCCCTTCCCCAAAAATAAAAAAACATATATTACCCTTAAAATTTATGAATAAAGAAACAAAAAATAACACATACCCCAAACATTGCAAACACAGAACCCCCAAAAACCTAACAATAGTGTCTGTCAACATCATCGTAGGAGGGATAATACACTGCACTACAATAGAAATAAAAATCCCTATCATCTATATCTCAATGGGTTCCATCTTTTCTTTTGATCTTTTTTCTAATGCGGTTTTATAATCCCTGAGACAAGTAGTTCTGGCCCTAGAGTGTTATATATATTAGCGTCTGTAGCATGTATAAGGGACATGTTATCATACCTGTGTCTTTTTATAGGTGATTAATGCCCGGTGAGAGGGTGAAAGGGACCTATACCCCCGTCAGCTGCAGGAAAGGAACAAAGAGACAGGTAATTAATATTTATATTAATTACTGATAACAATCAGGCTAGATACAACATCTAGACCTGCAAAGATGTCATAGTCTTTACCTTATACATGAAGATATATGTGTTTTTAATAAGTATATCGTCTATAGACAGCTTCTTATATAACACAACCATGTCTCAGGTACAGAGATTAGGAACATTTATGTTTTCTAATATCTGTTTTTTATTTGTAGTAATCCCTTTTTCAATAGACTGACCGCAGATTTAAGACATAACTGTACTGTAAAGAAAAATCTATAAGTTAATGTAATAAATCAAATACTATAACTGATTATTGCCATTTAAAACTATGAAAAATACATTATGTTGATTATAAAACAGAAATACAGAATGGAGACAACCGTCTGTGGCTCAAGCTCGACTGCTCATTTCTTTGAGTGGCCCCTCAATGTTGTGGAAACGGGTGGAGGACATTGTCTCCATTAGAATGGGTCCCCCTACGATGCTTCGGCTGTTGATCTGAAGTGCATTCTGTGCTTTGGAATCTCGGGGGCAAACTGTATTTCTGTTATTAATTTTTAGTTTAGCAATTCTCACCGCAACATGGTTAACCTCTATCCTAAATTTCTCCACAAAATTGATAAAAGACATTCGAAGAAATATTTTGCCAAATAAAAATATATAAAATATTGATGAAGTTGATGAATAATAATAACAACAAAAATAACAGTTTTTGATTAAAAAACAAATAAACAATAATAATTTATAAAATATTTTGCTCCTTCCCCCTTCCCCAAAAATAAAAAAACATATATTACCCTTAAAATTTATGAATAAAGAAACAAAAAATAACACATACCCCAAACATTGCAAACACAGAACCCCCAAAAACCTAACAATAGTGTCTGTCAACATCATCGTAGGAGGGATAATACACTGCACTACAATAGAAATAAAAATCCCTATCATCTATATCTCAATGGGTTCCATCTTTTCTTTTGTTCTTTTTTCTAATGCGGTTTTATAATCCCTGAGACAAGTAGTTCTGGCCCTAGAGTGTTATATATATTAGCGTCTGTAGCATGTATAAGGGACATGTTATCATACCTGTGTCTTTTTATAGGTGATTAATGCCCGGTGAGAGGGTGAAAGGGACCTATACCCCCGTCAGCTGCAGGAAAGGAACAAAGAGACAGGTAATTAATATTTATATTAATTACTGATAACAATCAGGCTAGATATAACATCTAGACCTGCAAAGATGTCATAGTCTCTACTTTATACATGAAGATATATGTGTTTTTAATAAGTATATCGTCTATAGACAGCTTCTTATAAAACACAACTGTGTCTCAGGTACAAAGATTGGGAACATTTATGATTTCTAATATCTGTTTTTTATTTGTAGTAATCCCTTTTTCAATAGACAGACCGCAGATTTAAGACATAACTGTACTGTAAAGAAAAATCTATAAGTTAATGTAGTAAATCCCATACTATAACTGATTATTGCCATTTAAAACTATAAAAAAAATACATTATGTTGATTATAAAACAGAAATACAGAATGGAGACAACCATCTGTGGCTCAAGCTCGACTGCCCCTTTCTTTGAGTGGCCCCTCAATGTTGTGGAAACGGGTGGAGGACATTGTCTCCATTAGAATGGGTCCCCCTACGATGCTTCGGCTGTTGATCTGAAGTGCATTCTGTGCTTTGGAATCTCGGGGGCAAACTGTATTTCTGTTATTAATTTTTAGTTTAGCAATTCCCACCGCAACATGGTTAACCTCTATCCTAAATTTCTCCACAAAATTGATAAAAGACATTCGAAGAAATATTTTGCCAAATAAAAATATATAAAATATTGATGAAGTTGATGAATAATAATAACAACAAAAATAACAGTTTTTGATTAAAAAACAAATAAACAATAATAATTTATAAAATATTTTGCTCCTTCCCCCTTCCCCAAAAATAAAAAAACATATATTACCCTTAAAATTTATGAACAAAGAAACAAAAAATAACACATACCCCAAACATTGCAAACACAGAACCCCCAAAAAACCTAACAATAGTGTCTGTCAACATCATCGTAGGAGGGATAATACACTGCACTACAATAGAAATAAAAATCCCTATCATCTATATCTCAATGGGTTCCATCTTTTCTTTTGTTCTTTTTTCTAATGCGGTTTTATAATCCCTGAGACAAGTAGTTCTGGCCCCAGAGTGTTATATATATTAGCGTCTGTAGCATGTATAAGGGACATGTTATCATACCTGTGTCTTTTTATAGGTGATTAATGCCCGGTGAGAGGGTGAAAGGGACCTATACCCCCGTCAGCTGCAGGAAAGGAACAAAGAGACAGGTAATTAATATTTATTTTAATTACTGATAACAATCAGGCTAGATACAACATCTAAACCTGCAAAGATGTTATAGTCTTTACCTTATACATGAAGATATATGTGTTTTTAATAAGTATATCGTCTATAGACAGCTTCTTATATAACACAACCATGTCTCAGGTACAGAGATTAGGAACATTTATGTTTTCTAATATCTGTTTTTTATTTGTAGTAATCCCTTTTTCAATAGACAGACCGCAGATTTAAAACATAACTGTACTGTAAAGAAAAATCTATAAGTTAATGTAATAAATCACATACTATAACTGATTATTGCCATTTAAAACTATGAAAAATACATTATGTTGATTATAAAACAGAAATACAGAATGGAGACAACCGTCTGTGGCTCAAGCTCGACTGCCCATTTCTTTGAGTGGCCCCTCAATGTTCTGGAAACGGGTGGAGGACATTGTCTCCATTAGAATGGGTCCCCCTACGATGCTTCGGCTGTTGATCTGAAGTGCATTCTGTGCTTTGGAATCTCGGGGGCAAACTGTATTTCTGTTATTAATTTTTAGTTTAGCAATTCCCACCGCAACATGGTTAACCTCTATCCTAAATTTCTCCACAAAATTGATAAAAGACATTCGAAGAAATATTTTGCCAAATAAAAATATATAAAATATTGATGAAGTTGATGAATAATAATAACAACAAAAATAACAGTTTTTGATTAAAAAACAAATAAACAATAATAATTTATAAAATATTTTGCTCCTTCCCCCTTCCCCAAAAATAAAAAAACATATATTACCCTTAAAATTTATGAATAAAGAAACAAAAAATAACACATACCCCAAACATTGCAAACACAGAACCCCCAAAAACCTAACAATAGTGTCTGTCAACATCATCGTAAGAGGGATAATACACTGCACTACAATAGAAATAAAAATCCCTATCATCTATATCTCAATGGGTTCCATCTTTTCTTTTGTTCTTTTTTCTAATGCGGTTTTATAATCCCTGAGACAAGTAGTTCTGGCCCCAGAGTGTTATATATATTAGCGTCTGTAGCATGTATAAGGGACATGTTATCATACCTGTGTCTTTTTATAGGTGATTAATGCCCGGTGAGAGGGTGAAAGGGACCTATACCCCCGTAAGCTGCAGGAAAGGAACAAAGAGACAGGTAATTAATATTTATTTTAATTACTGATAACAATCAGGCTAGATACAACATCTAAACCTGCAAAGATGTTATAGTCTTTACCTTATACATGAAGATATATGTGTTTTTAATAAGTATATCGTCTATAGACAGCTTCTTATATAACACAACCATGTCTCAGGTACAGAGATTAGGAACATTTATGTTTTCTAATATCTGTTTTTTATTTGTAGTAATCCCTTTTTCAATAGACAGACCGCAGATTTAAAACATAACTGTACTGTAAAGAAAAATCTATAAGTTAATGTAATAAATCACATACTATAACTGATTATTGCCATTTAAAACTATGAAAAATACATTATGTTGATTATAAAACAGAAATACAGAATGGAGACAACCGTCTGTGGCTCAAGCTCGACTGCCCATTTCTTTGAGTGGCCCCTCAATGTTCTGGAAACGGGTGGAGGACATTGTCTCCATTAGAATGGGTCCCCCTACGATGCTTCGGCTGTTGATCTGAAGTGCATTCTGTGCTTTGGAATCTCGGGGGCAAACTGTATTTCTGTTATTAATTTTTAGTTTAGCAATTCCCACCGCAACATGGTTAACCTCTATCCTAAATTTCTCCACAAAATTGATAAAAGACATTCGAAGAAATATTTTGCCAAATAAAAATATATAAAATATTGATGAAAATGATGAATAATAATAACAACAAAAATAACAGTTTTTGATTAAAAAACAAATAAACAATAATAATTTATAAAATATTTTGCTCCTTCCCCCTTCCCCAAAAATAAAAAAACATATATTACCCTTAAAATTTATGAATAAAGAAACAAAAAATAACACATACCCCAAACATTGCAAACACAGAACCCCCAAAAACCTAACAATAGTGTCTGTCAACATCATCGTAGGAGGGATAATACACTGCACTACAATAGAAATAAAAATCCCTATCATCTATATCTCAATGGGTTCCATCTTTTCTTTTGATCTTTTTTCTAATGCGGTTTTATAATCCCTGAGACAAGTAGTTCTGGCCCTAGAGTGTTATATATATTAGCGTCTGTAGCATGTATAAGGGACATGTTATCATACCTGTGTCTTTTTATAGGTGATTAATGCCCGGTGAGAGGGTGAAAGGGACCTATACCCCCGTCAGCTGCAGGAAAGGAACAAAGAGACAGGTAATTAATATTTATATTAATTACTGATAACAATCAGGCTAGATACAACATCTAGACCTGCAAAGATGTCATAGTCTTTACCTTATACATGAAGATATATGTGTTTTTAATAAGTATATCGTCTATAGACAGCTTCTTATATAACACAACCATGTCTCAGGTACAGAGATTAGGAACATTTATGTTTTCTAATATCTGTTTTTTATTTGTAGTAATCCCTTTTTCAATAGACTGACCGCAGATTTAAGACATAACTGTACTGTAAAGAAAAATCTATAAGTTAATGTAATAAATCAAATACTATAACTGATTATTGCCATTTAAAACTATGAAAAATACATTATGTTGATTATAAAACAGAAATACAGAATGGAGACAACCGTCTGTGGCTCAAGCTCGACTGCTCATTTCTTTGAGTGGCCCCTCAATGTTGTGGAAACGGGTGGAGGACATTGTCTCCATTAGAATGGGTACCCCTACGATGCTTCGGCTGTTGATCTGAAGTGCATTCTGTGCTTTGGAATCTCGGGGCAAACTGTATTTCTGTTATTAATTTTTAGTTTAGCAATTCTCACCGCAACATGGTTAACCTCTATCCTAAATTTCTCCACAAAATTGATAAAAGACATTCGAAGAAATATTTTGCCAAATAAAAATATATAATATATTGATGAAGTTGATGAATAATAATAACAACAAAAATAACAGTTTTTGATTAAAAAACAAATAAACAATAATAATTTATAAAATATTTTGCTCCTTCCCCCTTCCCCAAAAATAAAAAAACATATATTACCCTTAAAATTTATGAATAAAGAAACAAAAAATAACACATACCCCAAACATTGCAAACACAGAACCCCCAAAAACCTAACAATAGTGTCTGTCAACATCATCGTAGGAGGGATAATACACTGCACTACAATAGAAATAAAAATCCCTATCATCTATATCTCAATGGGTTCCATCTTTTCTTTTGTTCTTTTTTCTAATGCGGTTTTATAATCCCTGAGACAAGTAGTTCTGGCCCTAGAGTGTTATATATATTAGCGTCTGTAGCATGTATAAGGGACATGTTATCATACCTGTGTCTTTTTATAGGTGATTAATGCCCGGTGAGAGGGTGAAAGGGACCTATACCCCCGTCAGCTGCAGGAAAGGAACAAAGAGACAGGTAATTAATATTTATATTAATTACTGATAACAATCAGGCTAGATATAACATCTAGACCTGCAAAGATGTCATAGTCTCTACTTTATACATGAAGATATATGTGTTTTTAATAAGTATATCGTCTATAGACAGCTTCTTATAAAACACAACTGTGTCTCAGGTACAAAGATTGGGAACATTTATGATTTCTAATATCTGTTTTTTATTTGTAGTAATCCCTTTTTCAATAGACAGACCGCAGATTTAAGACATAACTGTACTGTAAAGAAAAATCTATAAGTTAATGTAGTAAATCCCATACTATAACTGATTATTGCCATTTAAAACTATAAAAAAAATACATTATGTTGATTATAAAACAGAAATACAGAATGGAGACAACCATCTGTGGCTCAAGCTCGACTGCCCCTTTCTTTGAGTGGCCCCTCAATGTTGTGGAAACGGGTGGAGGACATTGTCTCCATTAGAATGGGTCCCCCTACGATGCTTCGGCTGTTGATCTGAAGTGCATTCTGTGCTTTGGAATCTCGGGGGCAAACTGTATTTCTGTTATTAATTTTTAGTTTAGCAATTCCCACCGCAACATGGTTAACCTCTATCCTAAATTTCTGCACAAAATAGATAAAAGACATTCCAAGAAATATTTTGCCAAATAAAAATATATAAAATATTGATGAAGTTGATGAATAATAATAACAACAAAAATAACAGTTTTTGATTAAAAAAACAAATAAACAATAATAATTTATAAAATATTTTGCTCCTGTCCCCTTCCCCAAAAATAAAAAAAACATATATTACCCTTAAAATTTATGAATAAAGAAACAAAAAATAACACATACCCCAAACATTGCAAACACAAAACCCCCAAAAACCTAACAATAGTGTCTGTCAACATCATCCTGGGAGGGATAATACACTGCACAACAATAGAAATAAAAATCCCTATCATCTATATCTCAATGGGTTCCATCTTTTCTTTTGTTCTTTTTTCTAATGCGGTTTTATAATCCCTGAGACAAGAAGTTCTGGCCCTAGAGTGTTATATATTAGCGTCTGTAGCATGTATAAGGGACATGTTATCATACCTGTGTCTTTTTATAGGTGATTAATGCCCGGTGAGAGGGTGAAAGGGACCTATACCCCCGTCAGCTGCAGGAAAGGAACAAAGAGACAGGTAAATAATATTTATATTAATTACTGATAACAATCAGGCTAGATACAACATCTAAACCTGTAAAGATCTCATAGTCTTTACCTTATACATGAAGATATATGTGTTTTTAATAAGTATATCGTCTATAGACAGCTTCTTATATAACACAACCATGTCTCAGGTACAGAGATTAGGAACATTTATGATTTCTAATATCTGTTTTTTATTTGTAGTAATCCCTTTTTCAATAGACAGACCGCAGATTTAAAACATAACTGTACTGTAAAGAAAAATCTATAAGTTAATGTAATAAATCACATACTATAACTGATTATTGCCATTTAAAACTATGAAAAATACATTATGTTGATTATAAAACAGAAATACAGAATGGAGACAACCGTCTGTGGCTCAAGCTCGACTGCCCATTTCTTTGAGTGGCCCCTCAATGTTCTGGAAACGGGTGGAGGACATTGTCTCCATTAGAATGGGTCCCCCTACGATGCTTCGGCTGTTGATCTGAAGTGCATTCTGTGCTTTGGAATCTCGGGGGCAAACTGTATTTCTGTTATTAATTTTTAGTTTAGCAATTCCCACCGCAACATGGTTAACCTCTATCCTAAATTTCTCCACAAAATTGATAAAAGACATTCGAAGAAATATTTTGCCAAATAAAAATATATAAAATATTGATGAAGTTGATGAATAATAATAACAACAAAAATAACAGTTTTTGATTAAAAAACAAATAAACAATAATAATTTATAAAATATTTTGCTCCTTCCCCCTTCCCCAAAAATAAAAAAACATATATTACCCTTAAAATTTATGAACAAAGAAACAAAAAATAACACATACCCCAAACATTGCAAACACAGAACCCCCAAAAAACCTAACAATAGTGTCTGTCAACATCATCGTAGGAGGGATAATACACTGCACTACAATAGAAATAAAAATCCCTATCATCTATATCTCAATGGGTTCCATCTTTTCTTTTGTTCTTTTTTCTAATGCGGTTTTATAATCCCTGAGACAAGTAGTTCTGGCCCCAGAGTGTTATATATATTAGCGTCTGTAGCATGTATAAGGGACATGTTATCATACCTGTGTCTTTTTATAGGTGATTAATGCCCGGTGAGAGGGTGAAAGGGACCTATACCCCCGTCAGCTGCAGGAAAGGAACAAAGAGACAGGTAATTAATATTTATTTTAATTACTGATAACAATCAGGCTAGATACAACATCTAAACCTGCAAAGATGTTATAGTCTTTACCTTATACATGAAGATATATGTGTTTTTAATAAGTATATCGTCTATAGACAGCTTCTTATATAACACAACCATGTCTCAGGTACAGAGATTAGGAACATTTATGTTTTCTAATATCTGTTTTTTATTTGTAGTAATCCCTTTTTCAATAGACAGACCGCAGATTTAAAACATAACTGTACTGTAAAGAAAAATCTATAAGTTAATGTAATAAATCACATACTATAACTGATTATTGCCATTTAAAACTATGAAAAATACATTATGTTGATTATAAAACAGAAATACAGAATGGAGACAACCGTCTGTGGCTCAAGCTCGACTGCCCATTTCTTTGAGTGGCCCCTCAATGTTCTGGAAACGGGTGGAGGACATTGTCTCCATTAGAATGGGTCCCCCTACGATGCTTCGGCTGTTGATCTGAAGTGCATTCTGTGCTTTGGAATCTCGGGGGCAAACTGTATTTCTGTTATTAATTTTTAGTTTAGCAATTCCCACCGCAACATGGTTAACCTCTATCCTAAATTTCTCCACAAAATTGATAAAAGACATTCGAAGAAATATTTTGCCAAATAAAAATATATAAAATATTGATGAAGTTGATGAATAATAATAACAACAAAAATAACAGTTTTTGATTAAAAAACAAATAAACAATAATAATTTATAAAATATTTTGCTCCTTCCCCCTTCCCCAAAAATAAAAAAACATATATTACCCTTAAAATTTATGAATAAAGAAACAAAAAATAACACATACCCCAAACATTGCAAACACAGAACCCCCAAAAACCTAACAATAGTGTCTGTCAACATCATCGTAGGAGGGATAATACACTGCACTACAATAGAAATAAAAATCCCTATCATCTATATCTCAATGGGTTCCATCTTTTCTTTTGTTCTTTTTTCTAATGCGGTTTTATAATCCCTGAGACAAGTAGTTCTGGCCCCAGAGTGTTATATATATTAGCGTCTGTAGCATGTATAAGGGACATGTTATCATACCTGTGTCTTTTTATAGGTGATTAATGCCCGGTGAGAGGGTGAAAGGGACCTATACCCCCGTCAGCTGCAGGAAAGGAACAAAGAGACAGGTAATTAATATTTATTTTAATTACTGATAACAATCAGGCTAGATACAACATCTAAACCTGCAAAGATGTTATAGTCTTTACCTTATACATGAAGATATATGTGTTTTTAATAAGTATATCGTCTATAGACAGCTTCTTATATAACATAACCATGTCTCAGGTACAGAGATTAGGAACATTTATGTTTTCTAATATCTGTTTTTTATTTGTAGTAATCCCTTTTTCAATAGACAGACCGCAGATTTAAAACATAACTGTACTGTAAAGAAAAATCTATAAGTAAATGTAATAAATCACATACTATAACTGATTATTGCCATTTAAAACTATGAAAAATACATTATGTTGATTATAAAACAGAAATACAGAATGGAGACAACCGTCTGTGGCTCAAGCTCGACTGCCCATTTCTTTGAGTGGCCCCTCAATGTTCTGGAAACGGGTGGAGGACATTGTCTCCATTAGAATGGGTCCCCCTACGATGCTTCGGCTGTTGATCTGAAGTGCATTCTGTGCTTTGGAATCTCGGGGGCAAACTGTATTTCTGTTATTAATTTTTAGTTTAGCAATTCCCACCGCAACATGGTTAACCTCTATCCTAAATTTCTCCACAAAATTGATAAAAGACATTCGAAGAAATATTTTGCCAAATAAAAATATATAAAATATTGATGAAGTTGATGAATAATAATAACAACAAAAATAACAGTTTTTGATTAAAAAACAAATAAACAATAATAATTTATAAAATATTTTGCTCCTTCCCCCTTCCCCAAAAATAAAAAAACATATATTACCCTTAAAATTTATGAATAAAGAAACAAAAAATAACACATACCCCAAACATTGCAAACACAGAACCCCCAAAAACCTAACAATAGTGTCTGTCAACATCATCGTAGGAGGGATAATACACTGCACTACAATAGAAATAAAAATCCCTATCATCTATATCTCAATGGGTTCCATCTTTTCTTTTGTTCTTTTTTCTAATGCGGTTTTATAATCCCTGAGACAAGTAGTTCTGGCCCTAGAGTGTTATATATATTAGCGTCTGTAGCATGTATAAGGGACATGTTATCATACCTGTGTCTTTTTATAGGTGATTAATGCCCGGTGAGAGGGTGAAAGGGACCTATACCCCCGTCAGCTGCAGGAAAGGAGCAAAGAGACAGGTAATTAATATTTATATTAATTACTGATAACAATCAGGCTAGATACAACATCTAAACCTGCAAAGATGTTATAGTCTTTACCTTATACATGAAGATATATGTGTTTTTAATAAGTATATCGTCTATAGACAGCTTCTTATATAACACAACCATGTCTCAGGTACAGAGATTAGGAACATTTATGTTTTCTAATATCTGTTTTTTATTTGTAGCAATCCCTTTTTCAATAGACAAACCGCAGATTTTAAACATAACTATACTGTAAAGAAAAATCTATAAGTTAATGTAATAAATCACATACTATAACTGATTATTGCCATTTAAAACTATGAAAAATACATTATGTTGATTATAAAACAGAAATACAGAATGGAGACAACCGTCTGTGGCTCAAGCTCGACTGCCCATTTCTTTGAGTGGCCCCTCAATGTTCTGGAAACGGGTGGAGGACATTGTCTCCATTAGAATGGGTCCCCCTACGATGCTTCGGCTGTTGATCTGAAGTGCATTCTGTGCTTTGGAATCTCGGGGGCAAACTGTATTTCTGTTATTAATTTTTAGTTTAGCAATTCCCACCGCAACATGGTTAACCTCTATCCTAAATTTCTCCACAAAATTGATAAAAGACATTCGAAGAAATATTTTGCCAAATAAAAATATATAAAATATTGATGAAGTTGATGAATAATAATAACAACAAAAATAACAGTTTTTGATTAAAAAACAAATAAACAATAATAATTTATAAAATATTTTGCTCCTGCCCCCATCCCCCCAAAAAAACAAACATATATTACCCTTAAAATTTATGAATAAAGAAACAAAAAATAACACATACCCCAAACATTGTAAACACAAAACCCCCAAAAACCTAACAATAGTGTCTGTCAACATCATCCTGGGAGGTATAATACACTGCACTACAATAGAAATAAAAATCCCTATCATCTATATCTCAATGGGTTCCATCTTTTCTTTTGTTCTTTTTTCTAATACGGTTTTATAATCCATGAGACAAGTAGTTCTGGCCCTAGAGTGTTATATATATTAGCGTCTGTAGCATGTATAAGGGACATGTTATCATACCTGTGTCTTTTTATAGGTGATTAATGCCCGGTGAGAGGGTGAAAGGGACCTATACCCCCGTCAGCTGCAGGAAAGGAACAAAGAGACAGGTAATTAATATTTATATTAATTACTGATAACAATCAGGCTAGATACAACATCTAGACCTGCAAAGATGTCATAGTCTTTACCTTATACATGAAGATATATGTGTTTTTAATAAGTATATCGTCTATAGACAGCTTCTTATATAACACAACCATGTCTCAGGTACAGAGATTAGGAACATTTATGTTTTCTAATATCTGTTTTTTATTTGTAGTAATCCCTTTTTTCAATAGACTGACCGCAGATTTAAGACATAACTGTACTGTAAAGAAAAATCTATAAGTTAATGTAATAAATCAAATACTATAACTGATTATTGCCATTTAAAACTATGAAAAATACATTATGTTGATTATAAAACAGAAATACAGAATGGAGACAACCGTCTGTGGCTCAAGCTCGACTGCCCATTTCTTTGAGTGGCCCCTCAATGTTCTGGAAACGGGTGGAGGACATTGTCTCCATTAGAATGGGTCCCCCTACGATGCTTCGGCTGTTGATCTGAAGTGCATTCTGTGCTTTGGAATCTCGGGGGCAAACTGTATTTCTGTTATTAATTTTTAGTTTAGCAATTCTCACCGCAACATGGTTAACCTCTATCCTAAATTTCTCCACGAAATTGATAAAAGACATTCGAAGAAATATTTTGCCAAATAAAAATATATAAAATATTGATGAAGTTGATGAATAATAATAACAACAAAAATAACAGTTTTTGATTAAAAAACAAATAAACAATAATAATTTATAAAATATTTTGCTCCTTCCCCCTTCCCCAAAAATAAAAAAACATATATTACCCTTAAAATTTATGAATAAAGAAACAAAAAATAACACATACCCCAAACATTGCAAACACAGAACCCCCAAAAACCTAACAATAGTGTCTGTCAACATCATCGTAGGAGGGATAATACACTGCACTACAATAGAAATAAAAATCCCTATCATCTATATCTCAATGGGTTCCATCTTTTCTTTTGTTCTTTTTTCTAATGCGGTTTTATAATCTCTGAGACAAGTAGTTCTGGCCCTAGAGTGTTATATATATTAGCGTCTGTAGCATGTATAAGGGACATGTTATCATACCTGTGTCTTTTTATAGGTGATTAATGCCCGGTGAGAGGGTGAAAGGGACCTATACCCCCGTCAGCTGCAGGAAAGGAACAAAGAGACAGGTAATTAATATTTATATTAATTACTGATAACAATCAGGCTAGATATAACATCTAGACCTGCAAAGATGTCATAGTCTCTACTTTATACATTAAGATTTATGTGTTTTTAATAAGTATATCGTCTATAGACAGCTTCTTATAAAACACAACTGTGTCTCAGGTACAAAGATTTGGAACATTTATGATTTCTAATATCTGTTTTTTATTTGTAGCAATCCCTTTTTCAATAGACAGACCGCAGATGTTAAACATAACTGTACTGTAAAGAAAAATCTATAAGTTAATGTAATAAATCACATACTATAACTGATTATTGCCATTTAAAACTATGAAAAATACATTATGTTGATTATAAAACAGAAATACAGAATGGAGACAACCGTCTGTGGCTCAAGCTCGACTGCCCATTTCTTTGAGTGGCCCCTCAATGTTCTGGAAACGGGTGGAGGACATTGTCTCCATTAGAATGGGTCCCCCTACGATGCTTCGGCTGTTGATCTGAAGTGCATTCTGTGCTTTGGAATCTCGGGGGCAAACTGTATTTCTGTTATTAATTTTTAGTTTAGCAATTCCCACCGCAACATGGTTAACCTCTATCCTAAATTTCTCCACAAAATTGATAAAAGACATTCGAAGAAATATTTTGCCAAATAAAAATATATAAAATATTGATGAAGTTGATGAATAATAATAACAACAAAAATAACAGTTTTTGATTAAAAAACAAATAAACAATAATAATTTATAAAATATTTTGCTCCTTCCCCCTTCCCCAAAAATAAAAAAACATATATTACCCTTAAAATTTATGAATAAAGAAACAAAAAATAACACATACCCCAAACATTGCAAACACAGAACCCCCAAAAACCTAACAATAGTGTCTGTCAACATCATCGTATGAGGGATAATACACTGCACTACAATAGAAATAAAAATCCCTATCATCTATATCTCAATGGGTTCCATCTTTTCTTTTGTTCTTTTTTCTAATGCGGTTTTATAATCCCTGAGACAAGTAGTTCTGGCCCTAGAGTGTTATATATATTAGCGTCTGTAGCATGTATAAGGGACATGTTATCATACCTGTGTCTTTTTATAGGTGATTAATGCCCGGTGAGAGGGTGAAAGGGACCTATACCCCCGTCAGCTGCAGGAAAGGAACAAAGAGACAGGTAATTAATATTTATATTAATTACTGATAACAATCAGGCTAGATATAACATCTAGACCTGCAAAGATGTCATAGTCTCTACCTTATACATGAAGATATATGTGTTTTTAATAAGTATATCGTCTATAGACAGCTTCTTATATAACACAACTTTGTCTCAGGTACAAAGATTGGGAACATTTATGATTTCTAATATCTGTTTTTTATTTGTAGTAATCCCTTTTTCAATAGACAGACCGCAGATTTAAGACATAACTGTACTGTAAAGAAAAATCTATAAGTTAATGTAATAAATCCCATACTATAACTGATTATTGCCATTTAAAACTATAAAAAAATAATATTATGTTGATTATAAAACAGAAATACAGAATGGAGACAACCATCTGTGGCTCAAGCTCGACTGCCCCTTTCTTTGAGTGGCCCCTCAATGTTGTGGAAACGGGTGGAGGACATTGTCTCCATTAGAATGGGTCCCCCTACGATGCTTCGGCTGTTGATCTGAAGTGCATTCTGTGCTTTGGAATCTCGGGGGCAAACTGTATTTCTGTTATTAATTTTTAGTTTAGCAATTCCCACCGCAACATGGTTAACCTCTATCCTAAATTTCTGCACAAAATTGATAAAAGACATTCCAAGAAATATTTTGCCAAAAAAAAATATATAAAATATTGATGAAGTTGATGAATAATAATAACAACAAAAATAACAGTTTTTGATTAAAAAAACAAATAAACAATAATAATTTATAAAATATTTTGCTCCTGCCCCCTTCCCCAAAAATAAAAAAAACATATATTACCCTTAAAATTTATGAATAAAGAAACAAAAAATAACACATACCCCAAACATTGCAAACACAAAACCCCCAAAAACCTAACAATAGTGTCTGTCAACATCATCCTGGGAGGGATAATACACTGCACTACAATAGAAATAAAAATCCCTATCATCTATATCTCAATGGGTTCCATCTTTTCTTTTGTTCTTTTTTCTAATGCGGTTTTATAATCCCTGAGACAAGTAGTTCTGGCCCTAGAGTGTTATATATATTAGCGTCTGTAGCATGTATAAGGGACATGTTATCATACCTGTGTCTTTTTATAGGTGATTAATGCCCGGTGAGAGGGTGAAAGGGACCTATACCCCCGTCAGCTGCAGGAAAGGAACAAAGAGACAGGTAATTAATATTTATATTAATTACTGATAACAATCAGGCTAGATATAACATCTAGACCGGCAAAGATGTCATAGTCTCTACCTTATACATGAAGATATATGTGTTTTTAACAAGTATATCGTCTATAGACAGCTTCTTATATAACACAACTGTGTCTCAGGTACAAAGATTGGGAACATTTATGATTTCTAATATCTGTTTTTTATTTGTAGTAATCCCTTTTTCAATAGACAGACCGCAGATTTAAGACATAACTGTACTGTAAAGAAAAATCTATAAGTTAATGTAATAAATCCCATACTATAACTGATTATTGCCATTTAAAACTATGAAAAATACATTATGTTGATTATAAAACAGAAATACAGAATGGAGACAATCGTCTGTGGCTCAAGCTCGACTGCCCCTTTCTTTGAGTGGCCCCTCAATGTTGTGGAAACGGGTGGAGGACATTGTCTCCATTAGAATGGGTCCCCCTACGATGCTTCGGCTGTTGATCTGAAGTGCATTCTGTGCTTTGGAATCTCGGGGGCAAACTGTATTTCTGTTATTAATTTTTAGTTTAGCAATTCCCACCGCAACATGGTTAACCTCTATCCTAAATTTCTGCACAAAATTGATAAAAGACATTCCAAGAAATATTTTGCCAAATAAAAATATATAAAATATTGATGAAGTTGATGAATAATAATAACAACAAAAATAACAGTTTTTGATTAAAAAACAAATAAACAATAATCATTTATAAAATATTTTGCTCCTGCCCCCTTCCCCAAAAATAAAAAAACATATATTACCCTTAAAATTTATGAATAAAGAAACAAAAAGTAACACATACTCCAAACATTGCAAACACAAAACCCCCAAAAACCTAACAATAGTGTCTGTCAACATCATCCTCGGAGGGATAATACACTGCACTACAATAGAAATAAAAATCCCTATCATCTATATCTCAATGGGTTCCATCTTTTCTTTTGTTCTTTTTTCTAATGCGGTTTTATAATCCCTGAGACAAGTAGTTCTGGCCCTAGAGTGTTATATATTAGCGTCTGTAGCATGTATAAGGGACATGTTATCATACCTGTGTCTTTTTATAGGTGATTAATGCCCGGTGAGAGGGTGAAAGGGACCTATACCCCCGTCAGCTGCAGGAAAGGAACAAAGAGACAGGTAATTAATATTTATATTAATTACTGATAACAATCAGGCTAGATACAACATCTAAACCTGCAAAGATCTCATAGTCTTTACCTTATACATGAAGATATATGTGTTTTTAATAAGTATATCGTCTATAGACAGCTTCTTATATAACACAACCATGTCTCAGGTGTCACGATTCGGCTTCCAGGTAGTGGATCCTCTGTGTCAGCGAGGGATTGGCGTGGACCGTGCTAGTGGACCGGTTCTAAGAGGCTACTGGTTTTCACCAGAGCCCGCCGCAAAGCGGGATGGTCTTGCTGCGGCAGTAGCAACCAGGTCGTATCCACTAGCAACGGCTCTACCTCGCTGACTGCTGAGAAGGCGTGGGACAGAAGGACTAGGCAGAGGCAAGGTCAGACGTAGCAGAAGGTCGGGGGCAGGCGGCAAGGTTCGTAGTCAGGATGGGTAGCAGAAGTTCAGGTACACAGGCTTTGGACACACTAAACGCTTTCACTGGCACAAGGCAACAAGATCCGGCAAGGGAGTGCATGGGAGGAGATCAGATATAGCCAGGGAGCAGGTGGAAGCCAATTAAGCTAATTGGGCCAGGCACCAATCATTGGTGCACTGGCCCTTTAAGTCTCAGAGAGCTGGCGCGCGCGCGCCCTAGAGAGCGGAGCCGCGCGCGCCAGCACATGACAGCAGGGGACCGGGACGGGTAAGTGACCTGGGATGCGATTCGCGAGCGGGCGCGTCCCGCTGTGCGAATCGCATCCCCAACGGCCAAGACAGTGCAGCGCTCCCGGTCAGCGGGACTGACCGGGGCGCTGCAGGGAGAAAGACGCCGTGAGCGCTCCGGGGAGGAGCGGGGACCCGGAGCGCTAGGCGTAACAGTACCCCCCCCCCTTAGGTCTCCCCTTCTCTTTGTCCGGTAACTGCCTCCCCTGGGATGAGGACACCGGGAAAGAATGGAGGGTTTCCTCAATGGCAGGCAGTACAGCAGGAGTGGGAATGGGGAGGGAGGGCAGAGGGCGAGGCCTGGCACGGGGCAGTGTGACACCAGGACGGGGGCCATGGGGAGGCACAGAGGCTTGCCTGACGGGACTGGGAGGGGGGGAGAGGCACTTCCTGTGGCAGGCAGAGTCCCAGTTCCTGATCTCCCCGGTGGTCCAATCAATGGTGGGGGAATGAAGCCGGAGCCAAGGCAGACCGAGGAGGACCTCAGAGGTACAGTTGGGGAGAATGAAGAACTCAATCCTCTCAAGGTGGGGTCCAATAGACATGAGGAGGGGCTCTGTGCGGTAACGCACGGTGCAGTCCAATCTGGCTCCGTTGACCGCGGAAATGTAGAGCGGCTTGACGAGACGGGTCACCGGGATGCTGAATTTATTAACAAACGACTCCAAAATAAAATTTCCAGAGGCACCGGAGTCCAAGCAGGCCACGGCTGAGAGGGAGGAGTTGGCTGAAGAAGAAATCCGCACGGGTACCGTGAGACGTGGAGGAGCAGACTTGGAACCAAGAGACGCCACACCCACGTGAGCTGGGTGCGTGCGTGCGTTTCCCAGGCGTGGAGGACGGATAGGGCAATCCACCAAGAAATGCTCGGTACTGGCACAGTAAAGACAGAGATTTTCTTCCCTACGGCGATTCCTCTCTTCCTGGGTCAGGCGAGACTTATCCACTTGCATGGCCTCCTCGGCGGGAGGCCCAGGCGTAGATTGCAACGGATACTGTGGGAGAGGTGCCCAGAGATCTAAGTCTTTTTCCTGGCGGAGCTCTTGGTGTCGCTCAGAAAAACGCATGTCAATGAGGGTAGCTAGATGGATGAGTTCTTGCAGATTGGCAGGAATCTCTCGTGCGGCCAGCACATCCTTGATGCGACTGGATAGGCCTTTTTTAAAGGTCGCGCAGAGAGCCTCGTTATTCCATGATAACTCGGAAGCAAGAGTACGAAATTGGATGGCGTACTCGCCCACTGAAGAATTACCCTGGACCAGGTTCAACAGGGCAGTCTCGGCAGAAGAAGCTCGGGCTGGCTCCTCGAAGACACTCCGGAGTTCAGCGAAGAAGGCCTGGACTGTGGCTGTGGCAGGATCATTGCGGTCCCAGAGCGGTGTGGCCCAAGACAAGGCCTTTCCTGAAAGAAGGCTTACTACGAACGCCACCTTAGACCGTTCTGAAGGAAACAAGTCCGACAACATCTCCATATGCAGGGAACACTGAGACAAAAATCCACGGCAGAGTTTAGAGTCCCCATCAAATTTGTCCGGCAGGGACAAGCGGAGGTTAGGAGCGGCCACTCGCTGCGGAGGAGGTGCAGGAGCTGGCGGAGGAGATGGTTGCTGCTGTAGCAGAGGCAGAAGTTGCTGTAACATGGCGGTCAACTGCGACAGCTGCTGTCCTTGTTGGGCAATCTGCTGCGATTGCTGAGCGACCACCGTGGGAAGATCAGCGAGACTTGGCAGCGGCACCTCAGCGGGATCCATGGCCGGATCTACTGTCACGATTCGGCTTCCAGGTAGTGGATCCTCTGTGTCAGCGAGGGATTGGCGTGGACCGTGCTAGTGGACCGGTTCTAAGAGGCTACTGGTTTTCACCAGAGCCCGCCGCAAAGCGGGATGGTCTTGCTGCGGCAGTAGCAACCAGGTCGTATCCACTAGCAACGGCTCTACCTCGCTGACTGCTGAGAAGGCGTGGGACAGAAGGACTAGGCAGAGGCAAGGTCAGACGTAGCAGAAGGTCGGGGGCAGGCGGCAAGGTTCGTAGTCAGGATGGGTAGCAGAAGTTCAGTACACAGGCTTTGGACACACTAAACGCTTTCACTGGCACAAGGCAACAAGATCCGGCAAGGGAGTGCATGGGAGGAGATCAGATATAGCCAGGGAGCAGGTGGAAGCCAATTAAGCTAATTGGGCCAGGCACCAATCATTGGTGCACTGGCCCTTTAAGTCTCAGAGAGCTGGCGCGCGCGCGCCCTAGAGAGCGGAGCCGCGCGCGCCAGCACATGACAGCAGGGGACCGGGACGGGTAAGTGACCTGGGATGCGATTCGCGAGCGGGCGCGTCCCGCTGTGCGAATCGCATCCCCAACGGCCAAGACAGTGCAGCGCTCCCGGTCAGCGGGACTGACCGGGGCGCTGCAGGGAGAAAGACGCCGTGAGCGCTCCGGGGAGGAGCGGGGACCCGGAGCGCTAGGCGTAACATCAGGTACAGAGATTAGGAACATTTATGATTTCTAATATCTGTTTTTTATTTGTAGTAATCCCTTTTTCAATAGACAGACCGCAGATTTAAAACATAACTGTACTGTAAAGAAAAATCTATAAGTTAATGTAATAAATCACATACTATAACTGATTATTGCCATTTAAAACTATGAAAAATACATTATGTTGATTATAAAACAGAAATACAGAATGGAGACAACCGTCTGTGGCTCAAGCTCGACTGCCCATTTCTTTGAGTGGCCCCTCAATGTTCTGGAAACGGGTGGAGGACATTGTCTCCATTAGAATGGGTCCCCCTACGATGCTTCGGCTGTTGATCTGAAGTGCATTCTGTGCTTTGGAATCTCGGGGGCAAACTGTATTTCTGTTATTAATTTTTAGTTTAGCAATTCCCACCGCAACATGGTTAACCTCTATCCTAAATTTCTCCACAAAATTGATAAAAGACATTCGAAGAAATATTTTGCCAAATAAAAATATATAAAATATTGATGAAGTTGATGAATAATAATAACAACAAAAATAACAGTTTTTGATTAAAAAACAAATAAACAATAATAATTTATAAAATATTTTGCTCCTTCCCCCTTCCCCAAAAATAAAAAAACATATATTAACCTTAAAATTTATGAATAAAGAAACAAAAAATAACACATACCCCAAACATTGCAAACACAGAACCCCCAAAAACCTAACAATAGTGTCTGTCAACATCATCGTAGGAGGGATAATACACTGCACTACAATAGAAATAAAAATCCCTATCATCTATATCTCAATGGGTTCCATCTTTTCTTTTGTTCTTTTTTCTAATGCGGTTTTATAATCCCTGAGACAAGTAGTTCTGGCCCTAGAGTGTTATATATATTAGCGTCTGTAGCATGTATAAGGGACATGTTATCATACCTGTGTCTTTTTATAGGTGATTAATGCCCGGTGAGAGGGTGAAAGGGACCTATACCCCCGTCAGCTGCAGGAAAGGAACAAAGAGACAGGTAATTAATATTTATATTAATTACTGATAACAATCAGGCTAGATACAACATCTAAACCTGCAAAGATGTTATAGTCTTTACCTTATACATGAAGATATATGTGTTTTTAATAAGTATATCGTCTATAGACAGCTTCTTATATAACACAACCATGTCTCAGGTACAGAGATTAGGAACATTTATGTTTTCTAATATCTGTTTTTTATTTGTAGTAATCCCTTTTTCAATAGAGAGACCGCAGATTTAAAACATAACTGTACTGTAAAGAAAAATCTATAAGTTAATGTAATAAATCACATACTGTAACTGATTATTGCCATTTAAAACTATGAAAAATACATTATGTTGATTATAAAACAGAAATACAGAATGGAGACAACCGTCTGTGGCTCAAGCTCAACTGCCCATTTCTTTGAGTGGCCCCTCAATGTTCTGGAAACGGGTGGAGGACATTGTCTCCATTAGAATGGGTCCCCCTACGATGCTTCGGCTGTTGATCTGAAGTGCATTCTGTGCTTTGGAATCTCGGGGGCAAACTGTATTTCTGTTATTAATTTTTAGTTTAGCAATTCCCACCGCAACATGGTTAACCTCTATCCTAAATTTCTCCACAAAATTGATAAAAGACATTCGAAGAAATATTTTGCCAAATAAAAATATATAAAATATTGATGAAGTTGATGAATAATAATAACAACAAAAATAACAGTTTTTGATTAAAAAACAAATAAACAATAATAATTTATAAAATATTTTGCTCCTGCCCCCTTCCCCCCAAAAAAACAAACATATATTACCCTTAAAATTTATGAATAAAGAAACAAAAAATAACACATACCCCAAACATTGTAAACACAAAACCCCCAAAAACCTAACAATAGTGTCTGTCAACATCATCCTGGGAGGTATAATACACTGCACTACAATAGAAATAAAAATCCCTATCATCTATATCTCAATGGGTTCCATCTTTTCTTTTGTTCTTTTTTCTAATACGGTTTTATAATCCCTGAGACAAGTAGTTCTGGCCCTAGAGTGTTATATATATTAGCGTCTGTAGCATGTATAAGGGACATGTTATCATACCTGTGTCTTTTTATAGGTGATTAATGCCCGGTGAGAGGTTGAAAGGGACCTATACCCCCGTCAGCTGCAGGAAAGGAACAAAGAGACAGGTAATTAATATTTATATTAATTACTGATAACAATCAGGCTAGATATAACATCTAGACCTGCAGAGATGTCATCGTCTCTACCTTATACATGAAGATATATGTGTTTTTAATAAGTATATCGTCTAAAGACAGCTTCTTATATAACACAACTGTGTCTCAGGTACAGAGATTGGGAACATTTATGATTTCTAATATCTGTTTTTTATTTGTAGTAATCCCTTTTTCAATAGACAGAGCGCAGATTTAAAACATTACTGTACTGTAAAGAAAAATCTATAAGTTAATGTAATAAATCACATACTATAACTGATTATTGCCATTTAAAACTATGAAAAATACATTATGTTGATTATAAAACAGAAATACAGAATGGAGACAACCGTCTGTGGCTCAAGCTCGACTGCCCATTTCTTTGAGTGGCCCCTCAATGTTGTGGAAACAGGTGGAGGACATTGTCTCCATTAGAATGGGTCCCCCTTCGATGCTTCGGCTGTTGATCTGAAGTGCATTCTGTGCTTTGGAATCTCGGGGGCAAACTGTATTTCTGTTATAAATTTTTAGTTTAGCAATTCCCACCGCAACATGGTTAACCTCTATCCTAAATTTCTCCACAAAATTGATAAAAGACATTCGAAGAAATATTTTGCCAAATAAAAATATATAAAATATTGATGAAGTTGATGAATAATAATAACAACAAAAATAACAGTTTTTGATTAAAAAACAAATAAACAATAATAATTTATAAAATATTTTGCTCCTTCCCCCTTCCCCAAAAATAAAAAAACATATATTACCCTTAAAATTTATGAATAAAGAAACAAAAAATAACACATACCCCAAACATTGCAAACACAGAACCCACAAAAACCTAACAATAGTGTCTGTCAACATCATCGTAGGAGGGATAATACACTGCACTACAATAGAAATAAAAATCCCTATCATCTATATCTCAATGGGTTCCATCTTTTCTTTTGTTCTTTTTTCTAATGCGGTTTTATAATCCCTGAGACAAGTAGTTCTGGCCCTAGAGTGTTATATATATTAGCGTCTGTAGCATGTATAAGGGACATGTTATCATACCTGTGTCTTTTTATAGGTGATTAATGCCCGGTGAGAGGGTGAAAGGGACCTATACCCCCGTCAGCTGCAGGAAAGGAACAAAGAGACAGGTAATTAATATTTATATTAATTACTGATAACAATCAGGCTAGATACAACATCTAAACCTGCAAAGATGTTATAGTCTTTACCTTATACATGAAGATATATGTGTTTTTAATAAGTATATCGTCTATAGACAGCTTCTTATATAACACAACCATGTCTCAGGTACAGAGATTAGGAACATTTATGATTTCTAATATCTGTTTTTTATTTGTAGTAATCCCTTTTTCAATAGACTGACCGCAGATTTAAGACATAACTGTACTGTAAAGAAAAATCTATAAGTTAATGTAATAAATCAAATACTATAACTGATTATTGCCATTTAAAACTATGAAAAATACATTATGTTGATTATAAAACAGAAATACAGAATGGAGACAACCGTCTGTGGCTCAAGCTCGACTGCCCATTTCTTTGAGTGGCCCCTCAATGTTCTGGAAACGGGTGGAGGACATTGTCTCCATTAGAATGGGTCCCCCTACGATGCTTCGGCTGTTGATCTGAAGTGCATTCTGTGCTTTGGAATCTCTGTGGCAAACTGTATTTCTGTTATTAATTTTTAGTTTAGCAATTCCCACCGCAACATGGTTAACCTCTATCCTAAATTTCTGCACAAAATTGATAAAAGACATTCCAAGAAATATTTTGCCAAATAAAAATATATAAAATATTGATGAAGTTGATGAATAATAATAACAACAAAAATAACAGTTTTTGATTAAAAAAAACAAATAAACAATAATAATTTATAAAATATTTTGCTCCTGCCCCCTTCCCCAAAAATAAAAAAAACATATATTACCCTTAAAATTTATGAATAAAGAAACAAAAAATAACACATACCCCAAACATTGCAAACACAAAACCCCCAAAAACCTAACAATAGTGTCTGTCAACATCATCCTGGGAGGGATAATACACTGCACTACAATAGAAATAAAAATCCCTATCATCTATATCTCAATGGGTTCCATCTTTTCTTTTGTTCTTTTTTCTAATGCGGTTTTATAATCCCTGAGACAAGTAGTTCTGGCCCTAGAGTGTTATATATATTAGCGTCTGTAGCATGTATAAGGGACATGTTATCATACCTGTGTCTTTTTATAGGTGATTAATGCCCGGTGAGAGGGTGAAAGGGACCTATACCCCCGTCAGCTGCAGGAAAGGAACAAAGAGACAGGTAATTAATATTTATATTAATTACTGATAACAATCAGGCTAGATATAACATCTAGACCTGCAAAGATGTCATAGTTTCTACCTTATACATGAAGATATATGTGTTTTTAATAAGTATATCGTCTATAGACAGCTTCTTATATAACACAACTGTGTCTCAGGTACAAAGATTGGGAACATTTATGATTTCTAATATCTGTTTTTTATTTGTAGTAATCCCTTTTTCAAAAGACAGACCGCAGATTTAAGACATAACTGTACTGTAAAGAAAAATCTATAAGTTAATGTAATAAATCCCATACTATAACTGATTATTGCCATTTAAAACTATGAAAAATACATTATGTTGATTATAAAACAGAAATACAGAATGGAGACAATCGTCTGTGGCTCAAGCTCGACTGCCCCTTTCTTTGAGTGGCCCCTCAATGTTGTGGAAACGGGTGGAGGACATTGTCTCCATTAGAATGGGTCCCCCTACGATGCTTCGGCTGTTGATCTGAAGTGCATTCTGTGCTTTGGAATCTCTGGGGCAAACTGTATTTCTGTTATTAATTTTTAGTTTAGCAATTCCCACCGCAACATGGTTAACCTCTATCCTAAATTTCTGCACAAAATTGATAAAAGACATTCCAAGAAATATTTTGCCAAATAAAAATATATAAAATATTGATGAAGTTGATGAATAATAATAACAACAAAAATAACAGTTTTTGATTAAAAAACAAATAAACAATAATCATTTATAAAATACTTTGCTCCTGCCCCCTTCCCCAAAAATAAAAAAACATATATTACCCTTAAAATTTATGAATAAAGAAACAAAAAATAACACATACTCCAAACATTGCAAACACAAAACCCCCAAAAACCTAACAATAGTGTCTCTCAACATCATCCTGGGAGGGATAATACACTGCACTACAATAGAAATAAAAATCCCTATCATCTATATCTCAATGGGTTCCATCTTTTCTTTTGTTCTTTTTTCTAATGCGGTTTTATAATCCCTGAGACAAGTAGTTCTGGCCCTAGAGTGTTATATATTAGCGTCTGTAGCATGTATAAGGGACATGTTATCATACCTGTGTCTTTTTATAGGTGATTAATGCCCGGTGAGAGGGTGAAAGGGACCTATACCCCTGTCAGCTGCAGGAAAGGAACAAAGAGACAGGTAATTAATATTTATATTAATTACTGATAACAATCAGGCTAGATACAACATCTAAACCTGCAAAGATCTCATAGTCTTTACCTTATACATGAAGATATATGTGTTTTTAATAAGTATATCGTCTATAGACAGCTTCTTATATAACACAACCATGTCTCAGGTACAGAGATTAGGAACATTTATGATTTCTAATATCTGTTTTTTATTTGTAGTAATCCCTTTTTCAATAGACAGACCGCAGATTTAAAACATAACTGTACTGTAAAGAAAAATCTATAAGTTAATGTAATAAATCACATACTATAACTGATTATTGCCATTTAAAACTATGAAAAATACATTATGTTGATTATAAAACAGAAATACAGAATGGAGACAACCGTCTGTGGCTCAAGCTCGACTGCCCATTTCTTTGAGTGGCCCCTCAATGTTCTGGAAACGGGGGGAGGACATTGTCTCCATTAGAATGGGTCCCCCTACGATGCTTCGGCTGTTGATCTGAAGTGCATTCTGTGCTTTGGAATCTCGGGGGCAAACTGTATTTCTGTTATTAATTTTTAGTTTAGCAATTCCCACCGCAACATGGTTAACCTCTATCCTAAATTTCTCCACAAAATTGATAAAAGACATTCGAAGAAATATTTTGCCAAATAAAAATATATAAAAAATTGATGAAGTTGATGAATAATAATAACAACAAAAATAACAGTTTTTGATTAAAAAACAAATAAACAATAATCATTTATAAAATATTTTGCTCCTGCCCCCTTCCCCCCAAAAAAACAAACATATATTACCCTTAAAATTTATGAATAAAGAAACAAAAAATAACACATACCCCAAACATTAAAACACAAAACCCCCAAAAACCTAACAATAGTGTCTGTCAACATCATCCTGGGAGGGATAATACACTGCACTACAATAGAAATAAAAATCCCTATCATCTATATCTCAATGGGTTCCATCTTTTCTTTTGTTCTTTTTTCTAATGCGGTTTTATAATCCCTTAGACAAGTAGTTCTGGCCCTAGAGTGTTATATATATTAGCGTCTGTAGCATGTATAAGGGACATGTTATCATACCTGTGTCTTTTTATAGGTGATTAATGCCCGGTGAGAGGGTGAAAGGGACCTATACCCCCGTCAGCTGCAGGAAAGGAACAAAGAGACAGGTAATTAATATTTATATTAATTACTGATAACAATCAGGCTAGATATAACATCTAGACCTGCAGAGATGTTATCGTCTCTACCTTATACATGAAGATATATGTGTTTTTAATAAGTATATCGTCTAAAGACAGCTTCTTATATAACACAACTGTGTCTCAGGTACAGAGATTGGGAACATTTATGATTTCTAATATCTGTTTTTTATTTGTAGTAATCCCTTTTTCAATAGACAGACCGCAGATTTAAAACATAACTGTACTGTAAAGAAAAATCTATAAGTTAATGTTATAAATCACATACTATAACTGATTATTGCCATTTAAAACTATGAAAAATACATTATGTTGATTATAAAACAGAAATACAGAATGGAGACAACCGTCTGTGGCTCAAGCTCGACTGCCCCTTTCTTTGAGTGGCCCCTCAATGTTGTGGAAACGGGTGGAGGACATTGTCTCCATTAGAATGGGTCCCCCTACGATGCTTCGGCTGTTGATCTGAAGTGCATTCTGTGCTTTGGTTATCTCTGGGGCAAACTGTATTTCTGTTATTAATTTTTAGTTTAGCAATTCCCACCGCAACATGGTTAACCTCTATCCTAAATTTCTGCACAAAATTGATAAAAGACATTCCAAGAAATATTTTGCCAAATAAAAATATATAAAATATTGATGAAGTTGATGAATAATAATAACAACAAAAATAACAGTTTTTGATTAAAAAACAAATAAACAATAATAATTTATAAAATATTTTGCTCCTGCCCCCTTCCCCCCAAAAAAACAAACATATATTACCCTTAAAATTTATGAATAAAGAAACAAAAAATAACACATACCCCAAACATTAAAACACAAAACCCCCAAAAACCTAACAATAGTCTCTGTCAACATCATCCTGGGAGGGATAATACACTGCACTGCAATAGAAATAAAAATCCCTATCATCTATATCTCAATGGGTTCCATCTTTTCTTTTGTTCTGTTTTCTAATGCGGTTTTATAATCCCTGAGACAAGTAGTTCTGGCCCTAGAGTGTTAGATATATTAGCGTCTGTAGCATGTATAAGGGACATGTTATCATACCTGTGTCTTTTTATAGGTGATTGATGCCCGGTGAGAGGGTGAAAGGGACCTATACCCCCATCAGCTGCAGGAAAGGAACAAAGAGACAGGTAATTAATATTTATATTAATTACTGATAACAATCAGGCTAGATACAACATCTAAACCTGCAAAGATGTCATAGTCTTTACCTTATACATGAAGATATATGTGTTTTTAATAAGTATATCGTCTATAGACAGCTTCTTATATAACACAACCATGTCTCAGGTACAGAGATTAGGGAAATTTATGTTTTCTAATATCTGTTTTTTATTTGTAGTAATCCCTTTTTCAATAGACTGACCGCAGATTTAAGACATAACTGTACTGTAAAGAAAAATCTATAAGTTAATGTAATAAAACATATACTATAACTGATTATTGCCATTTAAAACTATGAAAAATACATTATGTTGATTATAAAACAGAAATACAGAATGGAGACAACCGTCTGTGGCTCAAGCTCGACTGCCCATTTCTTTGAGTGGCCCCTCAATGTTCTGGAAACGGGTGGAGGACATTGTCTCCATTAGAATGGGTCCCCCTACAATGCTTCGGCTGTTGATCTGAAGTGCATTCTGTGCTTTGGAATCTCGGGGGCAAACTGTATTTCTGTTATTAATTTTTAGTTTAGCAATTCCCACCACAACATGGTTAACCTCTATCCTAAATTTCTCCACAAAATTGATAAAAGACATTCGAAGAAATATTTTGCCAAATAAAAATATATAAAATATTGATGAAGTTGATGAATAATAATAACAACAAAAATAACAGTTTTTGTTTAAAAAACAAATAAACAATAATAATTTATAAAATATTTTGCTCCCGCCCCCTTCCCCCCCCCCAAAAAAAAACATATATTACCCTTAAAATTTATGAATAAAGAAACAAAAAATAACACATACCCCAAACATTGTAAACACAAAACCCCCAAAAACCTAACAATAGTGTCTGTCAACATCATCCTGGGAGGTATAATACACTGCACTACAATAGAAATAAAAATCCCTATCATCTATATCTCAATGGGTTCCATCTTTTCTTTTGTTCTTTTTTCTAATGTGGTTTCATAATCCCTGAGACAAGTAGTTCTGGCCCTAGAGTGTTATATATATTAGCGTCTGTAGCATGTATAAGGGACATGTCATCATACCTGTGTCTTTTTATAGGTGATTGATGCCCGGTGAGAAGGTGAAAGTGACCTATACTCCTGTCAGCTGCAGGAAAGGAACCAAGAGAAAGGTAATTAATATTTATATTAATTACTGATAACAATCAGGCTAGTTATAACATCTAGACCTGCAGAGATGTCATAGTCTCTACCTTATACATGAAGATATATGTGTTTTTAATAAGTATATCGTCTATAGACAGCTTCTTATATAACACAACTGTGTCTCAGGTACAGAGATTGGGAACATTTATGATTTCTAATATCTGTTTTTTATTTGTAGTAATCCCTTTTTCAATAGACAGACCGCAGATTTAATACATAACTGTACTGTAAAGAAAAATCTATAAGTTAATGTAATAAATCACATACTATAACTGATTATTGCCATTTAAAACTATGAAAAAAACATTATGTTGATTATAAAACAGAAATACAGAATGGAGACAACCATCTGTGGCTCAAGCTCGACTGCCCCTTTCTTTGAGTGGCCCCTCAATGTTCTGGAAACGGGTGGAGGACATTGTCTCCATTAGAATGGGTCCCCCTACGATGCTTCGGCTGTTGATCTGAAGTGCATTCTGTGCTTTGGAATCTCTGTGGCAAACTGTATTTCTGTTATTAATTTTTAGTTTAGCAATTCCCACCGCAACATGGTTAACCTCTATCCTAAATTTCTGCACAAAATTGATAAAAGACATTCCAAGAAATATTTTGCCAAATAAAAATATATAAAATATTGATGAAGTTGATGAATAATAATAACAACAAAAATAACAGTTTTTGATTAAAAAAAACAAATAAACAATAATAATTTATAAAATATTTTGCTCCTGCCCCCTTCCCCAAAAATAAAAAAAACATATATTACCCTTAAAATTTATGAATAAAGAAACAAAAAATAACACATACCCCAAACATTGCAAACACAAAACCCCCAAAAACCTAACAATAGTGTCTGTCAACATCATCCTGGGAGGGATAATACACTGCACTACAATAGAAATAAAAATCCCTATCATCTATATCTCAATGGGTTCCATCTTTTCTTTTGTTCTTTTTTCTAATGCGGTTTTATAATCCCTGAGACAAGTAGTTCTGGCCCTAGAGTGTTATATATATTAGCGTCTGTAGCATGTATAAGGGACATGTTATCATACCTGTGTCTTTTTATAGGTGATTAATGCCCGGTGAGAGGGTGAAAGGGACCTATACCCCCGTCAGCTGCAGGAAAGGAACAAAGAGACAGGTAATTAATATTTATATTAATTACTGATAACAATCAGGCTAGATATAACATCTAGACCTGCAAAGATGTCATAGTCTCTACCTTATACATGAAGATATATGTGTTTTTAATAAGTATATCGTCTATAGACAGCTTCTTATATAACACAACTGTGTCTCAGGTACAAAGATTGGGAACATTTATGATTTCTAATATCTGTTTTTTATTTGTAGTAATCCCTTTTTCAAAAGACAGACCGCAGATTTAAGACATAACTGTACTGTAAAGAAAAATCTATAAGTTAATGTAATAAATCCCATACTATAACTGATTATTGCCATTTAAAACTATGAAAAATACATTATGTTGATTATAAAACAGAAATACAGAATGGAGACAATCGTCTGTGGCTCAAGCTCGACTGCCCCTTTCTTTGAGTGGCCCCTCAATGTTGTGGAAACGGGTGGAGGACATTGTCTCCATTAGAATGGGTCCCCCTACGATGCTTCGGCTGTTGATCTGATGTGCATTCTGTGCTTTGGAATCTCTGGGGCAAACTGTATTTCTGTTATTAATTTTTAGTTTAGCAATTCCCACCGCAACATGGTTAACCTCTATCCTAAATTTCTGCACAAAATTGATAAAAGACATTCCAAGAAATATTTTGCCAAATAAAAATATATAAAATATTGATGAAGTTGATGAATAATAATAACAACAAAAATAACAGTTTTTGATTAAAAAACAAATAAACAATAATAATTTATAAAATACTTTGCTCCTGCCCCCTTCCCCAAAAATAAAAAAACATATATTACCCTTAAAATTTATGAATAAAGAAACAAAAAATAACACATACCCCAAACATTAAAACACAAAACCCCCAAAAACCTAACAATAGTGTCTGTCAACATCATCCTGGGAGGGATAATACACTGCACTACAATAGAAATAAAAATCCCTATCACCTATATCTCAATGGGTTCCATCTTTTCTTTTGTTCTTTTTTCTAATGCGGTTTTATAATCCCTTAGACAAGTAGTTCTGGCCCTAGAGTGTTATATATATTAGCGTCTGTAGCATGTATAAATGACATGTTATCATACCTGTGTCTTTTTATAGGTGATTAATGCCCGGTGAGAGGGTGAAAGGGACCTATACCCCCGTCAGCTGCAGGAAAGGAACAAAGAGACAGGTAATTAATATTTATATTAATTACTGATAACAATCAGGCTAGATATAACATCTAGACCTGCAGAGATGTTATCGTCTCTACCTTATACATGAAGATATATGTGTTTTTAATAAGTATATCGTCTAAAGACAGCTTCTTATATAACACAACTGTGTCTCAGGTACAGAGATTGGGAACATTTATGATTTCTAATATCTGTTTTTTATTTGTAGTAATCCCTTTTTCAATAGACAGACCGCAGATTTAAGACATAACTGTACTGTAAAGAAAAATCTATAAGTTAATGTAATAAATCACATACTATAACTGATTATTGCCATTTAAAACTATGAAAAATACATTATGTTGATTATAAAACAGAAATACAGAATGGAGACAACCGTCTGTGGCTCAAGCTCCACTGCCCATTTCTTTGAGTGGCCCCTCAATGTTCTGGAAACGGGTGGAGGACATTGTCTCCATAAGAATGGGTCCCCCTACGATGCTTCGGCTGCTGATCTGAAGTGCATTCTGTGCTTTGGAATCTCGGGGGCAAACTGTATTTCTGTTATTAATTTTTAGTTTAGCAATTCCCACCGCAACATGGTTAACCTCTATCCTAAATTTCTCCACAAAATTGATAAAAGACATTCGAAGAAATATTTTGCCAAATAAAAATATATAAAATATTGATGAAGTTGATGAATAATAATAACAACAAAAATAACAGTTTTTGATTAAAAAACAAATAAACAATAATAATTTATAAAATATTTTGCTCCTGCCCCCTTCCCCCCAAAAAAACAAACATATATTACCCTTAAAATTTATGAATAAAGAAACAAAAAATAACACATACCCCAAACATTGTAAACACAAAACCCCCAAAAACCTAACAATAGTGTCTGTCAACATCATTCTGGGAGGGATAATACACTGCACTACAATAGAAATAAAAATCCCTATCATCTATATCTCAATGGGTTCCATCTTTTCTTTTGTTCTTTTTTCTAATGCGGTTTTATAATCCCTGAGACAAGTAGTTCTGGCCCTAGATTTTTATATATATTAGCGTCTGTAGCATGTATAAGGGACATGTTATCATACCTGTGTCTTTTTATAGGTGATTAATGCCCGGTGAGAGGGTGAAAGGGACCTATACCCCCGTCAGCTGCAGGAAAGGAACAAAGAGACAGGTAATTAATATTTATATTAATTACTGATAACAATCAGGCTAGATATAACATCTAGACCTGCAGAGATGTCATAGTCTCTACCTTATACATGAAGATATATGTGTTTTTAATAAGTATATCGTCTATAGACAGCTTCTTATATAACACAACTGTGTCTCAGGTACAGAGATTGGGAACATTTATGATTTCTAATATCTGTTTTTTATTTGTAGTAATCCCTTTTTCAATAGACAGACCGCAGATTTAAGACATAACTGTACTGTAAAGAAAAATCTATAAGTTAATGTAATAAATCACATACTATAACTGATTATTGCCATTTAAAACTATGAAAAATACATTATGTTGATTATAAAACAGAAATACAGAATGGAGACAACCGTCTGTGGCTCAAGCTCGACTGCCCCTTTCTTTGAGTGGCCCCTCAATGTTGTGGAAACGGGTGGAGGACATTGTCTCCATTAGAATGGGTCCCCCTACGATGCTTCGGCTGTTGATCTGAAGTGCATTCTTTGCTTTGGAACCTCAAGGGCAAACTATTTCTGTTATTTATTTTTAGTTTAGCAATTCCCACCGCAACATGGTTAACCTCTATCCTAAATTTCTGCACAAAATTGATAAAATACATTCCAAGAAATATTTTGCCAAATGAAAATATATAAAATATTGATGAAATTGATGAATAATAATAACAACAAAAATAACAGTTTTTGATTAAAAAACAAAAAAACAAAAATAATTTATAAAATATTTTGCTCCTGCCCCCTTCCCCTAAAAATAAAAAAACATATATTACCCTTAAAATTTATGAATAAAATAACAAAAAATAACACATACCCCAAACATTAAAACACAAAACCCCCAAAAACCTAACAATATTCTCTGTCAACATCATCCTGGGAGGGATAATACACTGCACTGCAATAGAAATAAAAATCCCTATCATCTATATCTCAATGGGTCCCATCTTTTCTTTTGTTCTTTTTTCTAATGCGGTTTTATAATCCCTGAGACAAGTAGTTCTGGCCCTAGAGTGTTATATATATTAGCCTCTGTAGCATGTATAAGGGACATGTTATCATACCTGTGTCTTTTTATAGGTGATTGATGCCCGGTGAGAGGGTGAAAGGGACCTATACCCCCGTCAGCTGCAGGAAAGGAACAAAGAGTCAGGTAATTAATATTTATATTAATTACTGATAACAATCAGGCTAGATGTAACATCTAGACCTGCAGAGATGTCATAGTCTCTACCTTATACATGAAGATATATGTGATTTTAATAAGTATATCGTCTATAGACAGCTTCTTATATAACACAACTGTGTCTCAGGTACAGAGATTGGGAACATTTATGATTTCTAATATCTGTTTTTTATTTGTAGTAATCCCTTTTTCAATAGACAGACCGCAGATTTAAGACATAACTGTACTGTAAAGAAAAATCTATAAGTTAATGTAATAAATCACATACTATAACTGATTATTGCCATTTAAAACTATGAAAAATACATTATGTTGATTATAAAACAGAAATAAAGAATGGAGACAACCGTCTGTGGCTCAAGCTCGACTGCCCCTTTCTTTGAGTGGCCCCTCAATGTTGTGGAAACGGGTGGAGGACATTGTCTCCATTAGAATGGGTCCCCCTACGATGCTTCGGCTGTTGATCTGAAGTGCATTCTGTGCTTTGGAATCTCTGGGGCAAACTGTATTTCTGTTATTAATTTTTAGTTTAGCAATTCCCACCGCAACATGGTTAACCTCTATCCTAAATTTCTGCACAAAATTGATAAAAGACATTCCAAGAAATATTTTGCCAAATAAAAATATATAAAATATTGATGAAGTTGATGAATAATAATAACAACAAAAATAACAGTTTTTGATTAAAAAACAAATAAACAATAATAATTTATAAAATATTTTGCTCCTGCCCCCTTCCCCCCAAAAAAACAAACATATATTACCCTTAAAATTTATGAATAAAGAAACAAAAAATAACACATACCCCAAACATTAAAACACAAAACCCCCAAAAACCTAACAATAGTCTCTGTCAACATCATCCTGGGAGGGATAATACACTGCACTGCAATAGAAATAAAAATCCCTATCATCTATATCTCAATGGGTTCCATCTTTTCTTTTGTTCTGTTTTCTAATGCGGTTTTATAATCCCTGAGACAAGTAGTTCTGGCCCTAGAGTGTTAGATATATTAGCGTCTGTAGCATGTATAAGGGACATGTTATCATACCTGTGTCTTTTTATAGGTGATTGATGCCCGGTGAGAGGGTGAAAGGGACCTATACCCCCATCAGCTGCAGGAAAGGAACAAAGAGACAGGTAATTAATATTTATATTAATTACTGATAACAATCAGGCTAGATACAACATCTAAACCTGCAAAGATGTCATAGTCTTTACCTTATACATGAAGATATATGTGTTTTTAATAAGTATATCGTCTATAGACAGCTTCTTATATAACACAACCATGTCTCAGGTACAGAGATTAGGGACATTTATGTTTTCGAATATCTGTTTTTTATTTGTAGTAATCCCTTTTTCAATAGACTGACCGCAGATTTAAGACATAACTGTACTGTAAAGAAAAATCTATAAGTTAATGTAATAAAACACATACTATAACTGATTATTGCCATTTAAAACTATGAAAAATACATTATGTTGATTATAAAACAGAAATACAGAATGGAGACAACCGTCTGTGGCTCAAGCTCGACTGCCCATTTCTTTGAGTGGCCCCTCAATGTTCTGGAAACGGGTGGAGGACATTGTCTCCATTAGAATGGGTCCCCCTACGATGCTTCGGCTGTTGATCTGAAGTGCATTCTGTGCTTTGGAATCTCGGGGGCAAACTGTATTTCTGTTATTAATTTTTAGTTTAGCAATTCCCACCGCAACATGGTTAACCTCTATCCTAAATTTCTCCACAAAATTGATAAAAGACATTCGAAGAAATATTTTGCCAAATAAAAATATATAAAATATTGATGAAGTTGATGAATAATAATAACAACAAAAATAACAGTTTTTGTTTAAAAAACAAATAAACAATAATAATTTATAAAATATTGTGCTCCCGCCCCTTTCCCCCCCCCAAAAAAACAAACATATATTACCCTTAAAATTTATGAATAAAGAAACAAAAAATAACACATACCCCAAACATTGTAAACACAAAACCCCCCAAAAACCTAACAATAGTGTCTGTCAACATCATCCTGGGAGGTATAATACACTGCACTACAATAGAAATAAAAATCCCTATCATCTATATCTCAATGGGTTTCATCTTTTCTTTTGTTCTTTTTTCTAATACGGTTTTATAATCCCTGAGACAAGTAGTTCTGGCCCTAGAGTGTTATATATATTAGCGTCTGTAGCATGTATAAGGGACATGTTATCATACCTGTGTCTTTTTATAGGTGATTAATGCCCGGTGAGAGGGTGAAAGGGACCTATACCCCCGTCAGCTGCAGGAAAGGAACAAAGAGACAGGTAATTAATATTTATATTAATTACTGATAACAATCAGGCTAGATACAACATCTAGACCTGCAGAGATGTTATCGTGTCTACCTTATACATGAAGATATATGTGTTTTTAATAAGTATATCGTCTATAGACAGCTTCTTATATAACACAACTGTGTCTCAAGTACAGAGATTGGGAACATGTATGATTTCTAATATCTGTTTTTTATTTGTAGTAATCCCTTTTTCAATAGACAGACCGCAGATTTAAAACATAACTGTACTGTAAAGAAAAATCTATAAGTTAATGTAATAAATCCCAAACTATAACTGATTATTGCCATTTAAAACTATGAAAAATACATTATGTTGATTATAAAACAGAAATACAGATTGGAGACAACCGTCTGTGGCTCAAGCTCGACTGCCCCTTTCTTTGAGTGGCCCCTCAATGTTCTGGAAACGGGTGGAGGACATTGTCTCCATTAGAATGGGTCCCCCTACGATGCTTCGGCTGCTGATCTGAAGTGCATTCTGTGCTTTGGAATCTCGGGGGCAAACTGTATTTCTGTTATTAATTTTTAGTTTAGCAATTCCCACCGCAACATGGTTAACCTCTATCCTAAATTTCTGCACAAAATTGATAAAAGACATTCCAAGAAATATTTTGCCAAATGAAAATATATAAAATATTGATGAAATTGATGAATAATAATAACAACAAAAATAACAGTTTTTGATTAAAAAACAAAAAAACAAAAATAATTTATAAAATATTTTGCTCCTGCCCCCTTCCCCTAAAAATAAAAAAACATATATTACCCTTAAAATTTATGAATAAAATAACAAAAAATAACACATACCCCAAACATTAAAACACAAAACCCCCAAAAACCTAACAATATTCTCTGTCAACATCATCCTGGGAGGGATAATACACTGCACTGCAATAGAAATAAAAATCCCTATCATCTATATCTCAATGGGTTCCATCTTTTCTTTTGTTCTTTTTTCTAATGCGGTTTTATAATCCCTGAGACAAGTAGTTCTGGCCCTAGAGTGTTATATATATTAGCGTCTGTAGCATGTATAAGGGACATGTTATCATACCTGTGTCTTTTTATAGGTGATTGATGCCCGGTGAGAGGGTGAAAGGGACCTATACCCCCGTCAGCTGCAGGAAAGGAACAAAGAGGCAGGTAATTAATATTTATATTAATTACTGATAACAATCAGGCTAGATATAACATCTAGACCTGCAGAGATGTCATAGTCTCTACCTTATACATGAAGATATATGTGTTTTTAATAAGTATATCGTCTATAGACAGCTTCTTATATAACACAACTGTGTCTCAGGTACAGAGATTGGGAACATTTATGATTTCTAATATCTGTTTTTTATTTGTAGTAATCCCTTTTTCAATAGACAGACCGCAGATTTAAGACATAACTGTACTGTAAAGAAAAATCTATAAGTTAATGTAATAAATCACATACTATAACTGATTATTGCCATTTAAAACTATGAAAAATACATTATGTTGATTATAAAACAGAAATACAGAATGGAGACAACCGTCTGTGGCTCAAGCTCGACTGCCCCTTTCTTTGAGTGGCCCCTCAATGTTGTGGAAACGGGTGGAGGACATTGTCTCCATTAGAATGGGTCCCCCTACGATGCTTCGGCTGTTGATCTGAAGTGCATTCTGTGCTTTGGAATCTCTGGGGCAAACTGTATTTCTGTTATTAATTTTTAGTTTAGCAATTCCCACCGCAACATGGTTAACCTCTATCCTAAATTTCTGCACAAAATTGATAAAAGACATTCCAAGAAATATTTTGCCAAATAAAAATATATAAAATATTGATGAAGTTGATGAATAATAATAACAACAAAAATAACAGTTTTTGATTAAAAAACAAATAAACAATAATAATTTATAAAATATTTTGCTCCTGCCCCCTTCCCCCCAAAAAAACAAACATATATTACCCTTAAAATTTATGAATAAAGAAACAAAAAATAACACATACCCCAAACATTAAAACACAAAACCCCCAAAAACCTAACAATAGTCTCTGTCAACATCATCCTGGGAGGGATAATACACTGCACTGCAATAGAAATAAAAATCCCTATCATCTATATCTCAATGGGTTCCATCTTTTCTTTTGTTCTGTTTTCTAATGCGGTTTTATAATCCCTGAGACAAGTAGTTCTGGCCCTAGAGTGTTAGATATATTAGCGTCTGTAGCATGTATAAGGGACATGTTATCATACCTGTGTCTTTTTATAGGTGATTGATGCCCGGTGAGAGGGTGAAAGGGACCTATACCCCCATCAGCTGCAGGAAAGGAACAAAGAGACAGGTAATTAATATTTATATTAATTACTGATAACAATCAGGCTAGATACAACATCTAAACCTGCAAAGATGTCATAGTCTTTACCTTATACATGAAGATATATGTGTTTTTAATAAGTATATCGTCTATAGACAGCTTCTTATATAACACAACCATGTCTCAGGTACAGAGATTAGGGACATTTATGTTTTCGAATATCTGTTTTTTATTTGTAGTAATCCCTTTTTCAATAGACTGACCGCAGATTTAAGACATAACTGTACTGTAAAGAAAAATCTATAAGTTAATGTAATAAAACACATACTATAACTGATTATTGCCATTTAAAACTATGAAAAATACATTATGTTGATTATAAAACAGAAATACAGAATGGAGACAACCGTCTGTGGCTCAAGCTCGACTGCCCATTTCTTTGAGTGGCCCCTCAATGTTCTGGAAACGGGTGGAGGACATTGTCTCCATTAGAATGGGTCCCCCTACGATGCTTCGGCTGTTGATCTGAAGTGCATTCTGTGCTTTGGAATCTCGGGGGCAAACTGTATTTCTGTTATTAATTTTTAGTTTAGCAATTCCCACCGCAACATGGTTAACCTCTATCCTAAATTTCTCCACAAAATTGATAAAAGACATTCGAAGAAATATTTTGCCAAATAAAAATATATAAAATATTGATGAAGTTGATGAATAATAATAACAACAAAAATAACAGTTTTTGTTTAAAAAACAAATAAACAATAATAATTTATAAAATATTGTGCTCCCGCCCCTTTCCCCCCCCAAAAAAAACAAACATATATTACCCTTAAAATTTATGAATAAAGAAACAAAAAATAACACATACCCCAAACATTGTAAACACAAAACCCCCCAAAAACCTAACAATAGTGTCTGTCAACATCATCCTGGGAGGTATAATACACTGCACTACAATAGAAATAAAAATCCCTATCATCTATATCTCAATGGGTTTCATCTTTTCTTTTGTTCTTTTTTCTAATACGGTTTTATAATCCCTGAGACAAGTAGTTCTGGCCCTAGAGTGTTATATATATTAGCGTCTGTAGCATGTATAAGGGACATGTTATCATACCTGTGTCTTTTTATAGGTGATTAATGCCCGGTGAGAGGGTGAAAGGGACCTATACCCCCGTCAGCTGCAGGAAAGGAACAAAGAGACAGGTAATTAATATTTATATTAATTACTGATAACAATCAGGCTAGATACAACATCTAGACCTGCAGAGATGTTATCGTGTCTACCTTATACATGAAGATATATGTGTTTTTAATAAGTATATCGTCTATAGACAGCTTCTTATATAACACAACTGTGTCTCAAGTACAGAGATTGGGAACATGTATGATTTCTAATATCTGTTTTTTATTTGTAGTAATCCCTTTTTCAATAGACAGACCGCAGATTTAAAACATAACTGTACTGTAAAGAAAAATCTATAAGTTAATGTAATAAATCCCATACTATAACTGATTATTGCCATTTAAAACTATGAAAAATACATTATGTTGATTATAAAACAGAAATACAGATTGGAGACAACCGTCTGTGGCTCAAGCTCGACTGCCCCTTTCTTTGAGTGGCCCCTCAATGTTCTGGAAACGGGTGGAGGACATTGTCTCCATTAGAATGGGTCCCCCTACGATGCTTCGGCTGCTGATCTGAAGTGCATTCTGTGCTTTGGAATCTCGGGGGCAAACTGTATTTCTGTTATTAATTTTTAGTTTAGCAATTCCCACCGCAACATGGTTAACCTCTATCCTAAATTTCTGCACAAAATTGATAAAAGACATTCCAAGAAATATTTTGCCAAATGAAAATATATAAAATATTGATGAAATTGATGAATAATAATAACAACAAAAATAACAGTTTTTGATTAAAAAACAAAAAAACAAAAATAATTTATAAAATATTTTGCTCCTGCCCCCTTCCCCTAAAAATAAAAAAACATATATTACCCTTAAAATTTATGAATAAAATAACAAAAAATAACACATACCCCAAACATTAAAACACAAAACCCCCAAAAACCTAACAATATTCTCTGTCAACATCATCCTGGGAGGGATAATACACTGCACTGCAATAGAAATAAAAATCCCTATCATCTATATCTCAATGGGTTCCATTTTTTCTTTTGTTCTTTTTTCTAATGCGGTTTTATAATCCCTGAGACAAGTAGTTCTGGCCCTAGAGTGTTATATATATTAGCGTCTGTAGCATGTATAAGGGACATGTTATCATACCTGTGTCTTTTTATAGGTGATTGATGCCCGGTGAGAGGTTGAAAGGGACCTATACCCCCGTCAGCTGCAGGAAAGGAACAAAGAGGCAGGTAATTAATATTTATATTAATTACTGATAACAATCAGGCTAGATATAACATCTAGACCTGCAGAGATGTCATAGTCTCTACCTTATACATGAAGATATATGTGTTTTTAATAAGTATATCGTCTATAGACAGCTTCTTATATAACACAACTGTGTCTCAGGTACAGAGATTGGGAACATTTATGATTTCTAATATCTGTTTTTTATTTGTAGTAATCCCTTTTTTCAATAGACTGACCGCAGATTTAAGACATAACTGTACTGTAAAGAAAAATCTATAAGTTAATGTAATAAATCAAATACTATAACTGATTATTGCCATTTAAAACTATGAAAAATACATTATGTTGATTATAAAACAGAAATACAGAATGGAGACAACCGTCTGTGGCTCAAGCTCGACTGCCCATTTCTTTGAGTGGCCCCTCAATGTTCTGGAAACGGGTGGAGGACATTGTCTCCATTAGAATGGGTCCCCCTACGATGCTTCGGCTGTTGATCTGAAGTGCATTCTGTGCTTTGGAATCTCGGGGGCAAACTGTATTTCTGTTATTAATTTTTAGTTTAGCAATTCTCACCGCAACATGGTTAACCTCTATCCTAAATTTCTCCACGAAATTGATAAAAGACATTCGAAGAAATATTTTGCCAAATAAAAATATATAAAATATTGATGAAGTTGATGAATAATAATAACAACAAAAATAACAGTTTTTGATTAAAAAACAAATAAACAATAATAATTTATAAAATATTTTGCTCCTTCCCCCTTCCCCAAAAATAAAAAAACATATATTACCCTTAAAATTTATGAATAAAGAAACAAAAAATAACACATACCCCAAACATTGCAAACACAGAACCCCCAAAAACCTAACAATAGTGTCTGTCAACATCATCGTAGGAGGGATAATACACTGCACTACAATAGAAATAAAAATCCCTATCATCTATATCTCAATGGGTTCCATCTTTTCTTTTGTTCTTTTTTCTAATGCGGTTTTATAATCTCTGAGACAAGTAGTTCTGGCCCTAGAGTGTTATATATATTAGCGTCTGTAGCATGTATAAGGGACATGTTATCATACCTGTGTCTTTTTATAGGTGATTAATGCCCGGTGAGAGGGTGAAAGGGACCTATACCCCCGTCAGCTGCAGGAAAGGAACAAAGAGACAGGTAATTAATATTTATATTAATTACTGATAACAATCAGGCTAGATATAACATCTAGACCTGCAAAGATGTCATAGTCTCTACTTTATACATTAAGATTTATGTGTTTTTAATAAGTATATCGTCTATAGACAGCTTCTTATAAAACACAACTGTGTCTCAGGTACAAAGATTTGGAACATTTATGATTTCTAATATCTGTTTTTTATTTGTAGCAATCCCTTTTTCAATAGACAGACCGCAGATGTTAAACATAACTGTACTGTAAAGAAAAATCTATAAGTTAATGTAATAAATCACATACTATAACTGATTATTGCCATTTAAAACTATGAAAAATACATTATGTTGATTATAAAACAGAAATACAGAATGGAGACAACCGTCTGTGGCTCAAGCTCGACTGCCCATTTCTTTGAGTGGCCCCTCAATGTTCTGGAAACGGGTGGAGGACATTGTCTCCATTAGAATGGGTCCCCCTACGATGCTTCGGCTGTTGATCTGAAGTGCATTCTGTGCTTTGGAATCTCGGGGGCAAACTGTATTTCTGTTATTAATTTTTAGTTTAGCAATTCCCACCGCAACATGGTTAACCTCTATCCTAAATTTCTCCACAAAATTGATAAAAGACATTCGAAGAAATATTTTGCCAAATAAAAATATATAAAATATTGATGAAGTTGATGAATAATAATAACAACAAAAATAACAGTTTTTGATTAAAAAACAAATAAACAATAATAATTTATAAAATATTTTGCTCCTTCCCCCTTCCCCAAAAATAAAAAAACATATATTACCCTTAAAATTTATGAATAAAGAAACAAAAAATAACACATACCCCAAACATTGCAAACACAGAACCCCCAAAAACCTAACAATAGTGTCTGTCAACATCATCGTATGAGGGATAATACACTGCACTACAATAGAAATAAAAATCCCTATCATCTATATCTCAATGGGTTCCATCTTTTCTTTTGTTCTTTTTTCTAATGCGGTTTTATAATCCCTGAGACAAGTAGTTCTGGCCCTAGAGTGTTATATATATTAGCGTCTGTAGCATGTATAAGGGACATGTTATCATACCTGTGTCTTTTTATAGGTGATTAATGCCCGGTGAGAGGGTGAAAGGGACCTATACCCCCGTCAGCTGCAGGAAAGGAACAAAGAGACAGGTAATTAATATTTATATTAATTACTGATAACAATCAGGCTAGATATAACATCTAGACCTGCAAAGATGTCATAGTCTCTACCTTATACATGAAGATATATGTGTTTTTAATAAGTATATCGTCTATAGACAGCTTCTTATATAACACAACTTTGTCTCAGGTACAAAGATTGGGAACATTTATGATTTCTAATATCTGTTTTTTATTTGTAGTAATCCCTTTTTCAATAGACAGACCGCAGATTTAAGACATAACTGTACTGTAAAGAAAAATCTATAAGTTAATGTAATAAATCCCATACTATAACTGATTATTGCCATTTAAAACTATAAAAAAATAATATTATGTTGATTATAAAACAGAAATACAGAATGGAGACAACCATCTGTGGCTCAAGCTCGACTGCCCCTTTCTTTGAGTGGCCCCTCAATGTTGTGGAAACGGGTGGAGGACATTGTCTCCATTAGAATGGGTCCCCCTACGATGCTTCGGCTGTTGATCTGAAGTGCATTCTGTGCTTTGGAATCTCGGGGGCAAACTGTATTTCTGTTATTAATTTTTAGTTTAGCAATTCCCACCGCAACATGGTTAACCTCTATCCTAAATTTCTGCACAAAATTGATAAAAGACATTCCAAGAAATATTTTGCCAAAAAAAAATATATAAAATATTGATGAAGTTGATGAATAATAATAACAACAAAAATAACAGTTTTTGATTAAAAAAACAAATAAACAATAATAATTTATAAAATATTTTGCTCCTGCCCCCTTCCCCAAAAATAAAAAAAACATATATTACCCTTAAAATTTATGAATAAAGAAACAAAAAATAACACATACCCCAAACATTGCAAACACAAAACCCCCAAAAACCTAACAATAGTGTCTGTCAACATCATCCTGGGAGGGATAATACACTGCACTACAATAGAAATAAAAATCCCTATCATCTATATCTCAATGGGTTCCATCTTTTCTTTTGTTCTTTTTTCTAATGCGGTTTTATAATCCCTGAGACAAGTAGTTCTGGCCCTAGAGTGTTATATATATTAGCGTCTGTAGCATGTATAAGGGACATGTTATCATACCTGTGTCTTTTTATAGGTGATTAATGCCCGGTGAGAGGGTGAAAGGGACCTATACCCCCGTCAGCTGCAGGAAAGGAACAAAGAGACAGGTAATTAATATTTATATTAATTACTGATAACAATCAGGCTAGATATAACATCTAGACCGGCAAAGATGTCATAGTCTCTACCTTATACATGAAGATATATTGTTTTTAACAAGTATATCGTCTATAGACAGCTTCTTATATAACACAACTGTGTCTCAGGTACAAAGATTGGGAACATTTATGATTTCTAATATCTGTTTTTTATTTGTAGTAATCCCTTTTTCAATAGACAGACCGCAGATTTAAGACATAACTGTACTGTAAAGAAAAATCTATAAGTTAATGTAATAAATCCCATACTATAACTGATTATTGCCATTTAAAACTATGAAAAATACATTATGTTGATTATAAAACAGAAATACAGAATGGAGACAATCGTCTGTGGCTCAAGCTCGACTGCCCCTTTCTTTGAGTGGCCCCTCAATGTTGTGGAAACGGGTGGAGGACATTGTCTCCATTAGAATGGGTCCCCCTACGATGCTTCGGCTGTTGATCTGAAGTGCATTCTGTGCTTTGGAATCTCGGGGGCAAACTGTATTTCTGTTATTAATTTTTAGTTTAGCAATTCCCACCGCAACATGGTTAACCTCTATCCTAAATTTCTGCACAAAATTGATAAAAGACATTCCAAGAAATATTTTGCCAAATAAAAATATATAAAATATTGATGAAGTTGATGAATAATAATAACAACAAAAATAACAGTTTTTGATTAAAAAACAAATAAACAATAATCATTTATAAAATATTTTGCTCCTGCCCCCTTCCCCAAAAATAAAAAAACATATATTACCCTTAAAATTTATGAATAAAGAAACAAAAAGTAACACATACTCCAAACATTGCAAACACAAAACCCCCAAAAACCTAACAATAGTGTCTGTCAACATCATCCTCGGAGGGATAATACACTGCACTACAATAGAAATAAAAATCCCTATCATCTATATCTCAATGGGTTCCATCTTTTCTTTTGTTCTTTTTTCTAATGCGGTTTTATAATCCCTGAGACAAGTAGTTCTGGCCCTAGAGTGTTATATATTAGCGTCTGTAGCATGTATAAGGGACATGTTATCATACCTGTGTCTTTTTATAGGTGATTAATGCCCGGTGAGAGGGTGAAAGGGACCTATACCCCCGTCAGCTGCAGGAAAGGAACAAAGAGACAGGTAATTAATATTTATATTAATTACTGATAACAATCAGGCTAGATACAACATCTAAACCTGCAAAGATCTCATAGTCTTTACCTTATACATGAAGATATATGTGTTTTTAATAAGTATATCGTCTATAGACAGCTTCTTATATAACACAACCATGTCTCAGGTGTCACGATTCGGCTTCCAGGTAGTGGATCCTCTGTGTCAGCGAGGGATTGGCGTGGACCGTGCTAGTGGACCGGTTCTAAGAGGCTACTGGTTTTCACCAGAGCCCGCCGCAAAGCGGGATGGTCTTGCTGCGGCAGTAGCAACCAGGTCGTATCCACTAGCAACGGCTCTACCTCGCTGACTGCTGAGAAGGCGTGGGACAGAAGGACTAGGCAGAGGCAAGGTCAGACGTAGCAGAAGGTCGGGGGCAGGCGGCAAGGTTCGTAGTCAGGATGGGTAGCAGAAGTTCAGGTACACAGGCTTTGGACACACTAAACGCTTTCACTGGCACAAGGCAACAAGATCCGGCAAGGGAGTGCATGGGAGGAGATCAGATATAGCCAGGGAGCAGGTGGAAGCCAATTAAGCTAATTGGGCCAGGCACCAATCATTGGTGCACTGGCCCTTTAAGTCTCAGAGAGCTGGCGCGCGCGCGCCCTAGAGAGCGGAGCCGCGCGCGCCAGCACATGACAGCAGGGGACCGGGACGGGTAAGTGACCTGGGATGCGATTCGCGAGCGGGCGCGTCCCGCTGTGCGAATCGCATCCCCAACGGCCAAGACAGTGCAGCGCTCCCGGTCAGCGGGACTGACCGGGGCGCTGCAGGGAGAAAGACGCCGTGAGCGCTCCGGGGAGGAGCGGGGACCCGGAGCGCTAGGCGTAACAGTACCCCCCCCCCTTAGGTCTCCCCTTCTCTTTGTCCGGTAACTGCCTCCCCTGGGATGAGGACACCGGGAAAGAATGGAGGGTTTCCTCAATGGCAGGCAGTACAGCAGGAGTGGGAATGGGGAGGGAGGGCAGAGGGCGAGGCCTGGCACGGGGCAGTGTGACACCAGGACGGGGGCCATGGGGAGGCACAGAGGCTTGCCTGACGGGACTGGGAGGGGGGGAGAGGCACTTCCTGTGGCAGGCAGAGTCCCAGTTCCTGATCTCCCCGGTGGTCCAATCAATGGTGGGGGAATGAAGCCGGAGCCAAGGCAGACCGAGGAGGACCTCAGAGGTACAGTTGGGGAGAATGAAGAACTCAATCCTCTCAAGGTGGGGTCCAATAGACATGAGGAGGGGCTCTGTGCGGTAACGCACGGTGCAGTCCAATCTGGCTCCGTTGACCGCGGAAATGTAGAGCGGCTTGACGAGACGGGTCACCGGGATGCTGAATTTATTAACAAACGACTCCAAAATAAAATTTCCAGAGGCACCGGAGTCCAAGCAGGCCACGGCTGAGAGGGAGGAGTTGGCTGAAGAAGAAATCCGCACGGGTACCGTGAGACGTGGAGGAGCAGACTTGGAACCAAGAGACGCCACACCCACGTGAGCTGGGTGCGTGCGTGCGTTTCCCAGGCGTGGAGGACGGATAGGGCAATCCACCAAGAAATGCTCGGTACTGGCACAGTAAAGACAGAGATTTTCTTCCCTACGGCGATTCCTCTCTTCCTGGGTCAGGCGAGACTTATCCACTTGCATGGCCTCCTCGGCGGGAGGCCCAGGCGTAGATTGCAACGGATACTGTGGGAGAGGTGCCCAGAGATCTAAGTCTTTTTCCTGGCGGAGCTCTTGGTGTCGCTCAGAAAAACGCATGTCAATGAGGGTAGCTAGATGGATGAGTTCTTGCAGATTGGCAGGAATCTCTCGTGCGGCCAGCACATCCTTGATGCGACTGGATAGGCCTTTTTTAAAGGTCGCGCAGAGAGCCTCGTTATTCCATGATAACTCGGAAGCAAGAGTACGAAATTGGATGGCGTACTCGCCCACTGAAGAATTACCCTGGACCAGGTTCAACAGGGCAGTCTCGGCAGAAGAAGCTCGGGCTGGCTCCTCGAAGACACTCCGGAGTTCAGCGAAGAAGGCCTGGACTGTGGCTGTGGCAGGATCATTGCGGTCCCAGAGCGGTGTGGCCCAAGACAAGGCCTTTCCTGAAAGAAGGCTTACTACGAACGCCACCTTAGACCGTTCTGAAGGAAACAAGTCCGACAACATCTCCATATGCAGGGAACACTGAGACAAAAATCCACGGCAGAGTTTAGAGTCCCCATCAAATTTGTCCGGCAGGGACAAGCGGAGGTTAGGAGCGGCCACTCGCTGCGGAGGAGGTGCAGGAGCTGGCGGAGGAGATGGTTGCTGCTGTAGCAGAGGCAGAAGTTGCTGTAACATGGCGGTCAACTGCGACAGCTGCTGTCCTTGTTGGGCAATCTGCTGCGATTGCTGAGCGACCACCGTGGGAAGATCAGCGAGACTTGGCAGCGGCACCTCAGCGGGATCCATGGCCGGATCTACTGTCACGATTCGGCTTCCAGGTAGTGGATCCTCTGTGTCAGCGAGGGATTGGCGTGGACCGTGCTAGTGGACCGGTTCTAAGAGGCTACTGGTTTTCACCAGAGCCCGCCGCAAAGCGGGATGGTCTTGCTGCGGCAGTAGCAACCAGGTCGTATCCACTAGCAACGGCTCTACCTCGCTGACTGCTGAGAAGGCGTGGGACAGAAGGACTAGGCAGAGGCAAGGTCAGACGTAGCAGAAGGTCGGGGGCAGGCGGCAAGGTTCGTAGTCAGGATGGGTAGCAGAAGTTCAGTACACAGGCTTTGGACACACTAAACGCTTTCACTGGCACAAGGCAACAAGATCCGGCAAGGGAGTGCATGGGAGGAGATCAGATATAGCCAGGGAGCAGGTGGAAGCCAATTAAGCTAATTGGGCCAGGCACCAATCATTGGTGCACTGGCCCTTTAAGTCTCAGAGAGCTGGCGCGCGCGCGCCCTAGAGAGCGGAGCCGCGCGCGCCAGCACATGACAGCAGGGGACCGGGACGGGTAAGTGACCTGGGATGCGATTCGCGAGCGGGCGCGTCCCGCTGTGCGAATCGCATCCCCAACGGCCAAGACAGTGCAGCGCTCCCGGTCAGCGGGACTGACCGGGGCGCTGCAGGGAGAAAGACGCCGTGAGCGCTCCGGGGAGGAGCGGGGACCCGGAGCGCTAGGCGTAACATCAGGTACAGAGATTAGGAACATTTATGATTTCTAATATCTGTTTTTTATTTGTAGTAATCCCTTTTTCAATAGACAGACCGCAGATTTAAAACATAACTGTACTGTAAAGAAAAATCTATAAGTTAATGTAATAAATCACATACTATAACTGATTATTGCCATTTAAAACTATGAAAAATACATTATGTTGATTATAAAACAGAAATACAGAATGGAGACAACCGTCTGTGGCTCAAGCTCGACTGCCCATTTCTTTGAGTGGCCCCTCAATGTTCTGGAAACGGGTGGAGGACATTGTCTCCATTAGAATGGGTCCCCCTACGATGCTTCGGCTGTTGATCTGAAGTGCATTCTGTGCTTTGGAATCTCGGGGGCAAACTGTATTTCTGTTATTAATTTTTAGTTTAGCAATTCCCACCGCAACATGGTTAACCTCTATCCTAAATTTCTCCACAAAATTGATAAAAGACATTCGAAGAAATATTTTGCCAAATAAAAATATATAAAATATTGATGAAGTTGATGAATAATAATAACAACAAAAATAACAGTTTTTGATTAAAAAACAAATAAACAATAATAATTTATAAAATATTTTGCTCCTTCCCCCTTCCCCAAAAATAAAAAAACATATATTAACCTTAAAATTTATGAATAAAGAAACAAAAAATAACACATACCCCAAACATTGCAAACACAGAACCCCCAAAAACCTAACAATAGTGTCTGTCAACATCATCGTAGGAGGGATAATACACTGCACTACAATAGAAATAAAAATCCCTATCATCTATATCTCAATGGGTTCCATCTTTTCTTTTGTTCTTTTTTCTAATGCGGTTTTATAATCCCTGAGACAAGTAGTTCTGGCCCTAGAGTGTTATATATATTAGCGTCTGTAGCATGTATAAGGGACATGTTATCATACCTGTGTCTTTTTATAGGTGATTAATGCCCGGTGAGAGGGTGAAAGGGACCTATACCCCCGTCAGCTGCAGGAAAGGAACAAAGAGACAGGTAATTAATATTTATATTAATTACTGATAACAATCAGGCTAGATACAACATCTAAACCTGCAAAGATGTTATAGTCTTTACCTTATACATGAAGATATATGTGTTTTTAATAAGTATATCGTCTATAGACAGCTTCTTATATAACACAACCATGTCTCAGGTACAGAGATTAGGAACATTTATGTTTTCTAATATCTGTTTTTTATTTGTAGTAATCCCTTTTTCAATAGAGAGACCGCAGATTTAAAACATAACTGTACTGTAAAGAAAAATCTATAAGTTAATGTAATAAATCACATACTGTAACTGATTATTGCCATTTAAAACTATGAAAAATACATTATGTTGATTATAAAACAGAAATACAGAATGGAGACAACCGTCTGTGGCTCAAGCTCAACTGCCCATTTCTTTGAGTGGCCCCTCAATGTTCTGGAAACGGGTGGAGGACATTGTCTCCATTAGAATGGGTCCCCCTACGATGCTTCGGCTGTTGATCTGAAGTGCATTCTGTGCTTTGGAATCTCGGGGGCAAACTGTATTTCTGTTATTAATTTTTAGTTTAGCAATTCCCACCGCAACATGGTTAACCTCTATCCTAAATTTCTCCACAAAATTGATAAAAGACATTCGAAGAAATATTTTGCCAAATAAAAATATATAAAATATTGATGAAGTTGATGAATAATAATAACAACAAAAATAACAGTTTTTGATTAAAAAACAAATAAACAATAATAATTTATAAAATATTTTGCTCCTGCCCCCTTCCCCCCAAAAAAACAAACATATATTACCCTTAAAATTTATGAATAAAGAAACAAAAAATAACACATACCCCAAACATTGTAAACACAAAACCCCCAAAAACCTAACAATAGTGTCTGTCAACATCATCCTGGGAGGTATAATACACTGCACTACAATAGAAATAAAAATCCCTATCATCTATATCTCAATGGGTTCCATCTTTTCTTTTGTTCTTTTTTCTAATACGGTTTTATAATCCCTGAGACAAGTAGTTCTGGCCCTAGAGTGTTATATATATTAGCGTCTGTAGCATGTATAAGGGACATGTTATCATACCTGTGTCTTTTTATAGGTGATTAATGCCCGGTGAGAGGTTGAAAGGGACCTATACCCCTGTCAGCTGCAGGAAAGGAACAAAGAGACAGGTAATTAATATTTATATTAATTACTGATAACAATCAGGCTAGATATAACATCTAGACCTGCAGAGATGTCATCGTCTCTACCTTATACATGAAGATATATGTGTTTTTAATAAGTATATCGTCTAAAGACAGCTTCTTATATAACACAACTGTGTCTCAGGTACAGAGATTGGGAACATTTATGATTTCTAATATCTGTTTTTTATTTGTAGTAATCCCTTTTTCAATAGACAGAGCGCAGATTTAAAACATTACTGTACTGTAAAGAAAAATCTATAAGTTAATGTAATAAATCACATACTATAACTGATTATTGCCATTTAAAACTATGAAAAATACATTATGTTGATTATAAAACAGAAATACAGAATGGAGACAACCGTCTGTGGCTCAAGCTCGACTGCCCATTTCTTTGAGTGGCCCCTCAATGTTGTGGAAACAGGTGGAGGACATTGTCTCCATTAGAATGGGTCCCCCTTCGATGCTTCGGCTGTTGATCTGAAGTGCATTCTGTGCTTTGGAATCTCGGGGGCAAACTGTATTTCTGTTATAAATTTTTAGTTTAGCAATTCCCACCGCAACATGGTTAACCTCTATCCTAAATTTCTCCACAAAATTGATAAAAGACATTCGAAGAAATATTTTGCCAAATAAAAATATATAAAATATTGATGAAGTTGATGAATAATAATAACAACAAAAATAACAGTTTTTGATTAAAAAACAAATAAACAATAATAATTTATAAAATATTTTGCTCCTTCCCCCTTCCCCAAAAATAAAAAAACATATATTACCCTTAAAATTTATGAATAAAGAAACAAAAAATAACACATACCCCAAACATTGCAAACACAGAACCCCCAAAAACCTAACAATAGTGTCTGTCAACATCATCGTAGGAGGGATAATACACTGCACTACAATAGAAATAAAAATCCCTATCATCTATATCTCAATGGGTTCCATCTTTTCTTTTGTTCTTTTTTCTAATGCGGTTTTATAATCCCTGAGACAAGTAGTTCTGGCCCTAGAGTGTTATATATATTAGCGTCTGTAGCATGTATAAGGGACATGTTATCATACCTGTGTCTTTTTATAGGTGATTAATGCCCGGTGAGAGGGTGAAAGGGACCTATACCCCCGTCAGCTGCAGGAAAGGAACAAAGAGACAGGTAATTAATATTTATATTAATTACTGATAACAATCAGGCTAGATACAACATCTAAACCTGCAAAGATGTTATAGTCTTTACCTTATACATGAAGATATATGTGTTTTTAATAAGTATATCGTCTATAGACAGCTTCTTATATAACACAACCATGTCTCAGGTACAGAGATTAGGAACATTTATGATTTCTAATATCTGTTTTTTATTTGTAGTAATCCCTTTTTCAATAGACTGACCGCAGATTTAAGACATAACTGTACTGTAAAGAAAAATCTATAAGTTAATGTAATAAATCAAATACTATAACTGATTATTGCCATTTAAAACTATGAAAAATACATTATGTTGATTATAAAACAGAAATACAGAATGGAGACAACCGTCTGTGGCTCAAGCTCGACTGCCCATTTCTTTGAGTGGCCCCTCAATGTTCTGGAAACGGGTGGAGGACATTGTCTCCATTAGAATGGGTCCCCCTACGATGCTTCGGCTGTTGATCTGAAGTGCATTCTGTGCTTTGGAATCTCTGTGGCAAACTGTATTTCTGTTATTAATTTTTAGTTTAGCAATTCCCACCGCAACATGGTTAACCTCTATCCTAAATTTCTGCACAAAATTGATAAAAGACATTCCAAGAAATATTTTGCCAAATAAAAATATATAAAATATTGATGAAGTTGATGAATAATAATAACAACAAAAATAACAGTTTTTGATTAAAAAAAACAAATAAACAATAATAATTTATAAAATATTTTGCTCCTGCCCCCTTCCCCAAAAATAAAAAAAACATATATTACCCTTAAAATTTATGAATAAAGAAACAAAAAATAACACATACCCCAAACATTGCAAACACAAAACCCCCAAAAACCTAACAATAGTGTCTGTCAACATCATCCTGGGAGGGATAATACACTGCACTACAATAGAAATAAAAATCCCTATCATCTATATCTCAATGGGTTCCATCTTTTCTTTTGTTCTTTTTTCTAATGCGGTTTTATAATCCCTGAGACAAGTAGTTCTGGCCCTAGAGTGTTATATATATTAGCGTCTGTAGCATGTATAAGGGACATGTTATCATACCTGTGTCTTTTTATAGGTGATTAATGCCCGGTGAGAGGGTGAAAGGGACCTATACCCCCGTCAGCTGCAGGAAAGGAACAAAGAGACAGGTAATTAATATTTATATTAATTACTGATAACAATCAGGCTAGATATAACATCTAGACCTGCAAAGATGTCATAGTTTCTACCTTATACATGAAGATATATGTGTTTTTAATAAGTATATCGTCTATAGACAGCTTCTTATATAACACAACTGTGTCTCAGGTACAAAGATTGGGAACATTTATGATTTCTAATATCTGTTTTTTATTTGTAGTAATCCCTTTTTCAAAAGACAGACCGCAGATTTAAGACATAACTGTACTGTAAAGAAAAATCTATAAGTTAATGTAATAAATCCCATACTATAACTGATTATTGCCATTTAAAACTATGAAAAATACATTATGTTGATTATAAAACAGAAATACAGAATGGAGACAATCGTCTGTGGCTCAAGCTCGACTGCCCCTTTCTTTGAGTGGCCCCTCAATGTTGTGGAAACGGGTGGAGGACATTGTCTCCATTAGAATGGGTCCCCCTACGATGCTTCGGCTGTTGATCTGAAGTGCATTCTGTGCTTTGGAATCTCTGGGGCAAACTGTATTTCTGTTATTAATTTTTAGTTTAGCAATTCCCACCGCAACATGGTTAACCTCTATCCTAAATTTCTGCACAAAATTGATAAAAGACATTCCAAGAAATATTTTGCCAAATAAAAATATATAAAATATTGATGAAGTTGATGAATAATAATAACAACAAAAATAACAGTTTTTGATTAAAAAACAAATAAACAATAATCATTTATAAAATACTTTGCTCCTGCCCCCTTCCCCAAAAATAAAAAAACATATATTACCCTTAAAATTTATGAATAAAGAAACAAAAAATAACACATACTCCAAACATTGCAAACACAAAACCCCCAAAAACCTAACAATAGTGTCTCTCAACATCATCCTGGGAGGGATAATACACTGCACTACAATAGAAATAAAAATCCCTATCATCTATATCTCAATGGGTTCCATCTTTTCTTTTGTTCTTTTTTCTAATGCGGTTTTATAATCCCTGAGACAAGTAGTTCTGGCCCTAGAGTGTTATATATTAGCGTCTGTAGCATGTATAAGGGACATGTTATCATACCTGTGTCTTTTTATAGGTGATTAATGCCCGGTGAGAGGGTGAAAGGGACCTATACCCCTGTCAGCTGCAGGAAAGGAACAAAGAGACAGGTAATTAATATTTATATTAATTACTGATAACAATCAGGCTAGATACAACATCTAAACCTGCAAAGATCTCATAGTCTTTACCTTATACATGAAGATATATGTGTTTTTAATAAGTATATCGTCTATAGACAGCTTCTTATATAACACAACCATGTCTCAGGTACAGAGATTAGGAACATTTATGATTTCTAATATCTGTTTTTTATTTGTAGTAATCCCTTTTTCAATAGACAGACCGCAGATTTAAAACATAACTGTACTGTAAAGAAAAATCTATAAGTTAATGTAATAAATCACATACTATAACTGATTATTGCCATTTAAAACTATGAAAAATACATTATGTTGATTATAAAACAGAAATACAGAATGGAGACAACCGTCTGTGGCTCAAGCTCGACTGCCCATTTCTTTGAGTGGCCCCTCAATGTTCTGGAAACGGGGGGAGGACATTGTCTCCATTAGAATGGGTCCCCCTACGATGCTTCGGCTGTTGATCTGAAGTGCATTCTGTGCTTTGGAATCTCGGGGGCAAACTGTATTTCTGTTATTAATTTTTAGTTTAGCAATTCCCACCGCAACATGGTTAACCTCTATCCTAAATTTCTCCACAAAATTGATAAAAGACATTCGAAGAAATATTTTGCCAAATAAAAATATATAAAAAATTGATGAAGTTGATGAATAATAATAACAACAAAAATAACAGTTTTTGATTAAAAAACAAATAAACAATAATCATTTATAAAATATTTTGCTCCTGCCCCCTTCCCCCCAAAAAAACAAACATATATTACCCTTAAAATTTATGAATAAAGAAACAAAAAATAACACATACCCCAAACATTAAAACACAAAACCCCCAAAAACCTAACAATAGTGTCTGTCAACATCATCCTGGGAGGGATAATACACTGCACTACAATAGAAATAAAAATCCCTATCATCTATATCTCAATGGGTTCCATCTTTTCTTTTGTTCTTTTTTCTAATGCGGTTTTATAATCCCTTAGACAAGTAGTTCTGGCCCTAGAGTGTTATATATATTAGCGTCTGTAGCATGTATAAGGGACATGTTATCATACCTGTGTCTTTTTATAGGTGATTAATGCCCGGTGAGAGGGTGAAAGGGACCTATACCCCCGTCAGCTGCAGGAAAGGAACAAAGAGACAGGTAATTAATATTTATATTAATTACTGATAACAATCAGGCTAGATATAACATCTAGACCTGCAGAGATGTTATCGTCTCTACCTTATACATGAAGATATATGTGTTTTTAATAAGTATATCGTCTAAAGACAGCTTCTTATATAACACAACTGTGTCTCAGGTACAGAGATTGGGAACATTTATGATTTCTAATATCTGTTTTTTATTTGTAGTAATCCCTTTTTCAATAGACAGACCGCAGATTTAAAACATAACTGTACTGTAAAGAAAAATCTATAAGTTAATGTTATAAATCACATACTATAACTGATTATTGCCATTTAAAACTATGAAAAATACATTATGTTGATTATAAAACAGAAATACAGAATGGAGACAACCGTCTGTGGCTCAAGCTCGACTGCCCCTTTCTTTGAGTGGCCCCTCAATGTTGTGGAAACGGGTGGAGGACATTGTCTCCATTAGAATGGGTCCCCCTACGATGCTTCGGCTGTTGATCTGAAGTGCATTCTGTGCTTTGGTTATCTCTGGGGCAAACTGTATTTCTGTTATTAATTTTTAGTTTAGCAATTCCCACCGCAACATGGTTAACCTCTATCCTAAATTTCTGCACAAAATTGATAAAAGACATTCCAAGAAATATTTTGCCAAATAAAAATATATAAAATATTGATGAAGTTGATGAATAATAATAACAACAAAAATAACAGTTTTTGATTAAAAAACAAATAAACAATAATAATTTATAAAATATTTTGCTCCTGCCCCCTTCCCCCCAAAAAAACAAACATATATTACCCTTAAAATTTATGAATAAAGAAACAAAAAATAACACATACCCCAAACATTAAAACACAAAACCCCCAAAAACCTAACAATAGTCTCTGTCAACATCATCCTGGGAGGGATAATACACTGCACTGCAATAGAAATAAAAATCCCTATCATCTATATCTCAATGGGTTCCATCTTTTCTTTTGTTCTGTTTTCTAATGCGGTTTTATAATCCCTGAGACAAGTAGTTCTGGCCCTAGAGTGTTAGATATATTAGCGTCTGTAGCATGTATAAGGGACATGTTATCATACCTGTGTCTTTTTATAGGTGATTGATGCCCGGTGAGAGGGTGAAAGGGACCTATACCCCCATCAGCTGCAGGAAAGGAACAAAGAGACAGGTAATTAATATTTATATTAATTACTGATAACAATCAGGCTAGATACAACATCTAAACCTGCAAAGATGTCATAGTCTTTACCTTATACATGAAGATATATGTGTTTTTAATAAGTATATCGTCTATAGACAGCTTCTTATATAACACAACCATGTCTCAGGTACAGAGATTAGGGAAATTTATGTTTTCTAATATCTGTTTTTTATTTGTAGTAATCCCTTTTTCAATAGACTGACCGCAGATTTAAGACATAACTGTACTGTAAAGAAAAATCTATAAGTTAATGTAATAAAACATATACTATAACTGATTATTGCCATTTAAAACTATGAAAAATACATTATGTTGATTATAAAACAGAAATACAGAATGGAGACAACCGTCTGTGGCTCAAGCTCGACTGCCCATTTCTTTGAGTGGCCCCTCAATGTTCTGGAAACGGGTGGAGGACATTGTCTCCATTAGAATGGGTCCCCCTACAATGCTTCGGCTGTTGATCTGAAGTGCATTCTGTGCTTTGGAATCTCGGGGGCAAACTGTATTTCTGTTATTAATTTTTAGTTTAGCAATTCCCACCACAACATGGTTAACCTCTATCCTAAATTTCTCCACAAAATTGATAAAAGACATTCGAAGAAATATTTTGCCAAATAAAAATATATAAAATATTGATGAAGTTGATGAATAATAATAACAACAAAAATAACAGTTTTTGTTTAAAAAACAAATAAACAATAATAATTTATAAAATATTTTGCTCCCGCCCCCTTCCCCCCCCCAAAAAAAAAACATATATTACCCTTAAAATTTATGAATAAAGAAACAAAAAATAACACATACCCCAAACATTGTAAACACAAAACCCCCAAAAACCTAACAATAGTGTCTGTCAACATCATCCTGGGAGGTATAATACACTGCACTACAATAGAAATAAAAATCCCTATCATCTATATCTCAATGGGTTCCATCTTTTCTTTTGTTCTTTTTTCTAATGTGGTTTCATAATCCCTGAGACAAGTAGTTCTGGCCCTAGAGTGTTATATATATTAGCGTCTGTAGCATGTATAAGGGACATGTCATCATACCTGTGTCTTTTTATAGGTGATTGATGCCCGGTGAGAAGGTGAAAGTGACCTATACTCCTGTCAGCTGCAGGAAAGGAACCAAGAGAAAGGTAATTAATATTTATATTAATTACTGATAACAATCAGGCTAGTTATAACATCTAGACCTGCAGAGATGTCATAGTCTCTACCTTATACATGAAGATATATGTGTTTTTAATAAGTATATCGTCTATAGACAGCTTCTTATATAACACAACTGTGTCTCAGGTACAGAGATTGGGAACATTTATGATTTCTAATATCTGTTTTTTATTTGTAGTAATCCCTTTTTCAATAGACAGATCGCAGATTTAATACATAACTGTACTGTAAAGAAAAATCTATAAGTTAATGTAATAAATCACATACTATAACTGATTATTGCCATTTAAAACTATGAAAAAAACATTATGTTGATTATAAAACAGAAATACAGAATGGAGACAACCATCTGTGGCTCAAGCTCGACTGCCCCTTTCTTTGAGTGGCCCCTCAATGTTCTGGAAACGGGTGGAGGACATTGTCTCCATTAGAATGGGTCCCCCTACGATGCTTCGGCTGTTGATCTGAAGTGCATTCTGTGCTTTGGAATCTCTGTGGCAAACTGTATTTCTGTTATTAATTTTTAGTTTAGCAATTCCCACCGCAACATGGTTAACCTCTATCCTAAATTTCTGCACAAAATTGATAAAAGACATTCCAAGAAATATTTTGCCAAATAAAAATATATAAAATATTGATGAAGTTGATGAATAATAATAACAACAAAAATAACAGTTTTTGATTAAAAAAAACAAATAAACAATAATAATTTATAAAATATTTTGCTCCTGCCCCCTTCCCCAAAAATAAAAAAAACATATATTACCCTTAAAATTTATGAATAAAGAAACAAAAAATAACACATACCCCAAACATTGCAAACACAAAACCCCCAAAAACCTAACAATAGTGTCTGTCAACATCATCCTGGGAGGGATAATACACTGCACTACAATAGAAATAAAAATCCCTATCATCTATATCTCAATGGGTTCCATCTTTTCTTTTGTTCTTTTTTCTAATGCGGTTTTATAATCCCTGAGACAAGTAGTTCTGGCCCTAGAGTGTTATATATATTAGCGTCTGTAGCATGTATAAGGGACATGTTATCATACCTGTGTCTTTTTATAGGTGATTAATGCCCGGTGAGAGGGTGAAAGGGACCTATACCCCCGTCAGCTGCAGGAAAGGAACAAAGAGACAGGTAATTAATATTTATATTAATTACTGATAACAATCAGGCTAGATATAACATCTAGACCTGCAAAGATGTCATAGTCTCTACCTTATACATGAAGATATATGTGTTTTTAATAAGTATATCGTCTATAGACAGCTTCTTATATAACACAACTGTGTCTCAGGTACAAAGATTGGGAACATTTATGATTTCTAATATCTGTTTTTTATTTGTAGTAATCCCTTTTTCAAAAGACAGACCGCAGATTTAAGACATAACTGTACTGTAAAGAAAAATCTATAAGTTAATGTAATAAATCCCATACTATAACTGATTATTGCCATTTAAAACTATGAAAAATACATTATGTTGATTATAAAACAGAAATACAGAATGGAGACAATCGTCTGTGGCTCAAGCTCGACTGCCCCTTTCTTTGAGTGGCCCCTCAATGTTGTGGAAACGGGTGGAGGACATTGTCTCCATTAGAATGGGTCCCCCTACGATGCTTCGGCTGTTGATCTGATGTGCATTCTGTGCTTTGGAATCTCTGGGGCAAACTGTATTTCTGTTATTAATTTTTAGTTTAGCAATTCCCACCGCAACATGGTTAACCTCTATCCTAAATTTCTGCACAAAATTGATAAAAGACATTCCAAGAAATATTTTGCCAAATAAAAATATATAAAATATTGATGAAGTTGATGAATAATAATAACAACAAAAATAACAGTTTTTGATTAAAAAACAAATAAACAATAATAATTTATAAAATACTTTGCTCCTGCCCCCTTCCCCAAAAATAAAAAAACATATATTACCCTTAAAATTTATGAATAAAGAAACAAAAAATAACACATACCCCAAACATTAAAACACAAAACCCCCAAAAACCTAACAATAGTGTCTGTCAACATCATCCTGGGAGGGATAATACACTGCACTACAATAGAAATAAAAATCCCTATCACCTATATCTCAATGGGTTCCATCTTTTCTTTTGTTCTTTTTTCTAATGCGGTTTTATAATCCCTTAGACAAGTAGTTCTGGCCCTAGAGTGTTATATATATTAGCGTCTGTAGCATGTATAAATGACATGTTATCATACCTGTGTCTTTTTATAGGTGATTAATGCCCGGTGAGAGGGTGAAAGGGACCTATACCCCCGTCAGCTGCAGGAAAGGAACAAAGAGACAGGTAATTAATATTTATATTAATTACTGATAACAATCAGGCTAGATATAACATCTAGACCTGCAGAGATGTTATCGTCTCTACCTTATACATGAAGATATATGTGTTTTTAATAAGTATATCGTCTAAAGACAGCTTCTTATATAACACAACTGTGTCTCAGGTACAGAGATTGGGAACATTTATGATTTCTAATATCTGTTTTTTATTTGTAGTAATCCCTTTTTCAATAGACAGACCGCAGATTTAAGACATAACTGTACTGTAAAGAAAAATCTATAAGTTAATGTAATAAATCACATACTATAACTGATTATTGCCATTTAAAACTATGAAAAATACATTATGTTGATTATAAAACAGAAATACAGAATGGAGACAACCGTCTGTGGCTCAAGCTCCACTGCCCATTTCTTTGAGTGGCCCCTCAATGTTCTGGAAACGGGTGGAGGACATTGTCTCCATAAGAATGGGTCCCCCTACGATGCTTCGGCTGCTGATCTGAAGTGCATTCTGTGCTTTGGAATCTCGGGGGCAAACTGTATTTCTGTTATTAATTTTTAGTTTAGCAATTCCCACCGCAACATGGTTAACCTCTATCCTAAATTTCTCCACAAAATTGATAAAAGACATTCGAAGAAATATTTTGCCAAATAAAAATATATAAAATATTGATGAAGTTGATGAATAATAATAACAACAAAAATAACAGTTTTTGATTAAAAAACAAATAAACAATAATAATTTATAAAATATTTTGCTCCTGCCCCCTTCCCCCCAAAAAAACAAACATATATTACCCTTAAAATTTATGAATAAAGAAACAAAAAATAACACATACCCCAAACATTGTAAACACAAAACCCCCAAAAACCTAACAATAGTGTCTGTCAACATCATTCTGGGAGGGATAATACACTGCACTACAATAGAAATAAAAATCCCTATCATCTATATCTCAATGGGTTCCATCTTTTCTTTTGTTCTTTTTTCTAATGCGGTTTTATAATCCCTGAGACAAGTAGTTCTGGCCCTAGATTTTTATATATATTAGCGTCTGTAGCATGTATAAGGGACATGTTATCATACCTGTGTCTTTTTATAGGTGATTAATGCCCGGTGAGAGGGTGAAAGGGACCTATACCCCCGTCAGCTGCAGGAAAGGAACAAAGAGACAGGTAATTAATATTTATATTAATTACTGATAACAATCAGGCTAGATATAACATCTAGACCTGCAGAGATGTCATAGTCTCTACCTTATACATGAAGATATATGTGTTTTTAATAAGTATATCGTCTATAGACAGCTTCTTATATAACACAACTGTGTCTCAGGTACAGAGATTGGGAACATTTATGATTTCTAATATCTGTTTTTTATTTGTAGTAATCCCTTTTTCAATAGACAGACCGCAGATTTAAGACATAACTGTACTGTAAAGAAAAATCTATAAGTTAATGTAATAAATCACATACTATAACTGATTATTGCCATTTAAAACTATGAAAAATACATTATGTTGATTATAAAACAGAAATACAGAATGGAGACAACCGTCTGTGGCTCAAGCTCGACTGCCCCTTTCTTTGAGTGGCCCCTCAATGTTGTGGAAACGGGTGGAGGACATTGTCTCCATTAGAATGGGTCCCCCTACGATGCTTCGGCTGTTGATCTGAAGTGCATTCTTTGCTTTGGAACCTCAAGGGCAAACTATTTCTGTTATTTATTTTTAGTTTAGCAATTCCCACCGCAACATGGTTAACCTCTATCCTAAATTTCTGCACAAAATTGATAAAATACATTCCAAGAAATATTTTGCCAAATGAAAATATATAAAATATTGATGAAATTGATGAATAATAATAACAACAAAAATAACAGTTTTTGATTAAAAAACAAAAAAACAAAAATAATTTATAAAATATTTTGCTCCTGCCCCCTTCCCCTAAAAATAAAAAAACATATATTACCCTTAAAATTTATGAATAAAATAACAAAAAATAACACATACCCCAAACATTAAAACACAAAACCCCCAAAAACCTAACAATATTCTCTGTCAACATCATCCTGGGAGGGATAATACACTGCACTGCAATAGAAATAAAAATCCCTATCATCTATATCTCAATGGGTCCCATCTTTTCTTTTGTTCTTTTTTCTAATGCGGTTTTATAATCCCTGAGACAAGTAGTTCTGGCCCTAGAGTGTTATATATATTAGCCTCTGTAGCATGTATAAGGGACATGTTATCATACCTGTGTCTTTTTATAGGTGATTGATGCCCGGTGAGAGGGTGAAAGGGACCTATACCCCCGTCAGCTGCAGGAAAGGAACAAAGAGTCAGGTAATTAATATTTATATTAATTACTGATAACAATCAGGCTAGATGTAACATCTAGACCTGCAGAGATGTCATAGTCTCTACCTTATACATGAAGATATATGTGATTTTAATAAGTATATCGTCTATAGACAGCTTCTTATATAACACAACTGTGTCTCAGGTACAGAGATTGGGAACATTTATGATTTCTAATATCTGTTTTTTATTTGTAGTAATCCCTTTTTCAATAGACAGACCGCAGATTTAAGACATAACTGTACTGTAAAGAAAAATCTATAAGTTAATGTAATAAATCACATACTATAACTGATTATTGCCATTTAAAACTATGAAAAATACATTATGTTGATTATAAAACAGAAATAAAGAATGGAGACAACCGTCTGTGGCTCAAGCTCGACTGCCCCTTTCTTTGAGTGGCCCCTCAATGTTGTGGAAACGGGTGGAGGACATTGTCTCCATTAGAATGGGTCCCCCTACGATGCTTCGGCTGTTGATCTGAAGTGCATTCTGTGCTTTGGAATCTCTGGGGCAAACTGTATTTCTGTTATTAATTTTTAGTTTAGCAATTCCCACCGCAACATGGTTAACCTCTATCCTAAATTTCTGCACAAAATTGATAAAAGACATTCCAAGAAATATTTTGCCAAATAAAAATATATAAAATATTGATGAAGTTGATGAATAATAATAACAACAAAAATAACAGTTTTTGATTAAAAAACAAATAAACAATAATAATTTATAAAATATTTTGCTCCTGCCCCCTTCCCCCCAAAAAAACAAACATATATTACCCTTAAAATTTATGAATAAAGAAACAAAAAATAACACATACCCCAAACATTAAAACACAAAACCCCCAAAAACCTAACAATAGTCTCTGTCAACATCATCCTGGGAGGGATAATACACTGCACTGCAATAGAAATAAAAATCCCTATCATCTATATCTCAATGGGTTCCATCTTTTCTTTTGTTCTGTTTTCTAATGCGGTTTTATAATCCCTGAGACAAGTAGTTCTGGCCCTAGAGTGTTAGATATATTAGCGTCTGTAGCATGTATAAGGGACATGTTATCATACCTGTGTCTTTTTATAGGTGATTGATGCCCGGTGAGAGGGTGAAAGGGACCTATACCCCCATCAGCTGCAGGAAAGGAACAAAGAGACAGGTAATTAATATTTATATTAATTACTGATAACAATCAGGCTAGATACAACATCTAAACCTGCAAAGATGTCATAGTCTTTACCTTATACATGAAGATATATGTGTTTTTAATAAGTATATCGTCTATAGACAGCTTCTTATATAACACAACCATGTCTCAGGTACAGAGATTAGGGACATTTATGTTTTCGAATATCTGTTTTTTATTTGTAGTAATCCCTTTTTCAATAGACTGACCGCAGATTTAAGACATAACTGTACTGTAAAGAAAAATCTATAAGTTAATGTAATAAAACACATACTATAACTGATTATTGCCATTTAAAACTATGAAAAATACATTATGTTGATTATAAAACAGAAATACAGAATGGAGACAACCGTCTGTGGCTCAAGCTCGACTGCCCATTTCTTTGAGTGGCCCCTCAATGTTCTGGAAACGGGTGGAGGACATTGTCTCCATTAGAATGGGTCCCCCTACGATGCTTCGGCTGTTGATCTGAAGTGCATTCTGTGCTTTGGAATCTCGGGGGCAAACTGTATTTCTGTTATTAATTTTTAGTTTAGCAATTCCCACCGCAACATGGTTAACCTCTATCCTAAATTTCTCCACAAAATTGATAAAAGACATTCGAAGAAATATTTTGCCAAATAAAAATATATAAAATATTGATGAAGTTGATGAATAATAATAACAACAAAAATAACAGTTTTTGTTTAAAAAACAAATAAACAATAATAATTTATAAAATATTGTGCTCCCGCCCCTTTCCCCCCCCCAAAAAAACAAACATATATTACCCTTAAAATTTATGAATAAAGAAACAAAAAATAACACATACCCCAAACATTGTAAACACAAAACCCCCCAAAAACCTAACAATAGTGTCTGTCAACATCATCCTGGGAGGTATAATACACTGCACTACAATAGAAATAAAAATCCCTATCATCTATATCTCAATGGGTTTCATCTTTTCTTTTGTTCTTTTTTCTAATACGGTTTTATAATCCCTGAGACAAGTAGTTCTGGCCCTAGAGTGTTATATATATTAGCGTCTGTAGCATGTATAAGGGACATGTTATCATACCTGTGTCTTTTTATAGGTGATTAATGCCCGGTGAGAGGGTGAAAGGGACCTATACCCCCGTCAGCTGCAGGAAAGGAACAAAGAGACAGGTAATTAATATTTATATTAATTACTGATAACAATCAGGCTAGATACAACATCTAGACCTGCAGAGATGTTATCGTGTCTACCTTATACATGAAGATATATGTGTTTTTAATAAGTATATCGTCTATAGACAGCTTCTTATATAACACAACTGTGTCTCAAGTACAGAGATTGGGAACATGTATGATTTCTAATATCTGTTTTTTATTTGTAGTAATCCCTTTTTCAATAGACAGACCGCAGATTTAAAACATAACTGTACTGTAAAGAAAAATCTATAAGTTAATGTAATAAATCCCATACTATAACTGATTATTGCCATTTAAAACTATGAAAAATACATTATGTTGATTATAAAACAGAAATACAGATTGGAGACAACCGTCTGTGGCTCAAGCTCGACTGCCCCTTTCTTTGAGTGGCCCCTCAATGTTCTGGAAACGGGTGGAGGACATTGTCTCCATTAGAATGGGTCCCCCTACGATGCTTCGGCTGCTGATCTGAAGTGCATTCTGTGCTTTGGAATCTCGGGGGCAAACTGTATTTCTGTTATTAATTTTTAGTTTAGCAATTCCCACCGCAACATGGTTAACCTCTATCCTAAATTTCTGCACAAAATTGATAAAAGACATTCCAAGAAATATTTTGCCAAATGAAAATATATAAAATATTGATGAAATTGATGAATAATAATAACAACAAAAATAACAGTTTTTGATTAAAAAACAAAAAAACAAAAATAATTTATAAAATATTTTGCTCCTGCCCCCTTCCCCTAAAAATAAAAAAACATATATTACCCTTAAAATTTATGAATAAAATAACAAAAAATAACACATACCCCAAACATTAAAACACAAAACCCCCAAAAACCTAACAATATTCTCTGTCAACATCATCCTGGGAGGGATAATACACTGCACTGCAATAGAAATAAAAATCCCTATCATCTATATCTCAATGGGTTCCATTTTTTCTTTTGTTCTTTTTTCTAATGCGGTTTTATAATCCCTGAGACAAGTAGTTCTGGCCCTAGAGTGTTATATATATTAGCGTCTGTAGCATGTATAAGGGACATGTTATCATACCTGTGTCTTTTTATAGGTGATTGATGCCCGGTGAGAGGGTGAAAGGGACCTATACCCCCGTCAGCTGCAGGAAAGGAACAAAGAGGCAGGTAATTAATATTTATATTAATTACTGATAACAATCAGGCTAGATATAACATCTAGACCTGCAGAGATGTCATAGTCTCTACCTTATACATGAAGATATATGTGTTTTTAATAAGTATATCGTCTATAGACAGCTTCTTATATAACACAACTGTGTCTCAGGTACAGAGATTGGGAACATTTATGATTTCTAATATCTGTTTTTTATTTGTAGTAATCCCTTTTTCAATAGACAGACCGCAGATTTAAGACATAACTGTACTGTAAAGAAAAATCTATAAGTTAATGTAATAAATCACATACTATAACTGATTATTGCCATTTAAAACTATGAAAAATACATTATGTTGATTATAAAACAGAAATACAGAATGGAGACAACCGTCTGTGGCTCAAGCTCGACTGCCCCTTTCTTTGAGTGGCCCCTCAATGTTGTGGAAACGGGTGGAGGACATTGTCTCCATTAGAATGGGTCCCCCTACGATGCTTCGGCTGTTGATCTGAAGTGCATTCTGTGCTTTGGAATCTCTGGGGCAAACTGTATTTCTGTTATTAATTTTTAGTTTAGCAATTCCCACCGCAACATGGTTAACCTCTATCCTAAATTTCTGCACAAAATTGATAAAAGACATTCCAAGAAATATTTTGCCAAATAAAAATATATAAAATATTGATGAAGTTGTTGAATAATAATAACAACAAAAATAACAGTTTTTGATTAAAAAACAAATAAACAATAATAATTTATAAAATATTTTGCTCCTGCCCCCTTCCCCCCCAAAAAACAAACATATATTACCCTTAAAATTTATGAATAAAGAAACAAAAAATAACACATACCCCAAACATTAAAACACAAAACCCCCAAAAACCTAACAATAGTCTCTGTCAACATCATCCTGGGAGGGATAATACACTGCACTGCAATAGAAATAAAAATCCCTATCATCTATATCTCAATGGGTTCCATCTTTTCTTTTGTTCTTTTTTCTAATGCGGTTTTATAATCCCTGAGACAAGTAGTTCTGGCCCTAGAGTGTTAGATATATTAGCGTCTGTAGCATGTATAAGGGACATGTTATCATACCTGTGTCTTTTTATAGGTGATTGATGCCCGGTGAAAGGGTGAAAGGGACCTATACCCCCATCAGCTGCAGGAAAGGAACAAAGAGACAGGTAATTAATATTTATATTAATTACTGATAACAATCAGGCTAGATACAACATCTAAACCTGCAAAGATGTCATAGTCTCTACCTTATACATGAAGATATATGTGTTTTTAATAAGTATATAGTCTATAGACAGCTTCTTATATAACACAACAATGTTTCAGGTACAGAGATTAGGAACATTTATGATTTCTAATATCTGTTTTTTATTTGTATTAATCCCTTTTTCAATAGACTGACCACAGATTTAAGACATAACTGTCCTGTAAAGAAAAATCTATAAGTTAATGTAATAAATCACATACTATAACTGATTATTGCCATTTAAAACTATGAAAAATACATTATGTTGATTATAAAACAGAAATACAGAATGGAGACAACCGTCTGTGGCTCAAGCTCGACTGCCCCTTTCTTTGAGTGGCCCCTCAATGTTGTGGAAACGGGTGGAGGACATTGTCTCCATTAGAATGGGTCCCCCTATGATGCTTCGGCTGTTGATCTGAAGTGCATTCTGTGCTTTGGAATCTCGGGGGCAAACTGTATTTCTGTTATTAATTTTTAGTTTAGCACTTCCCACTGCAAGATGGTTAACCTCTATCCTAAATTTCTGCACAAAATTGATAAAAGACATTCCAAGAAATATTTTGCCAAATAAAAATATATAAAATATTGATGAAATTGATGAATAATAATAACAACAAAAATAACAGTTTTTGAATAAAAAACAAAAAAAACTAAAATAATTTATAAAATATTTTGCTCCTGCCCCCTTCCCCCAAAAATAAAAAAAACATATATTACCCTTAAAATTAATGAATAAAGAAACAAAAAATAACACATACCCCAAACATTGCAAACACAAAACCCCCAAAAACCTAACAATAGTGTCTGTCAACATCATCCTGGGAGGGATAATACACTGCACTACAATAGAAATAAAAATCCCTATCATCTATATCTCAATGGGTTCCATTTTTTCTTTTGTTCTTTTTTCTAATGTGGTTTCATAATCCCTGAGACAAGTAGTTCTGGCCCTAGAGGCTTATATATATTAGCGTCTGTAGCATGTATAAGGGACATGTCATCATACCTGTGTCTTTTTATAGGTGATTGATGCCCGGTGAGAAGGTGAAAGTGACCTATACTCCTGTCAGCTGCAGGAAAGGAACCAAGAGACAGGTAATTAATATTTATATTAATTACTGATAACAATCAGGCTAGATATAACATCTAGACCTGCAGAGATGTCATAGTCTCTACCTTATACATGAAGATATATGTGTTTTTAATAAGTATATCGTCTATAGACAGCTTCTTATATAACACAACTGTGTCTCAGGTACAGAGATTGGGAACATTTATGATTTCTAATATCTGTTTTTTATTTGTAGTAATCCCTTTTTCAATAGACAGACCGCAGATTTAATACATAACTGTACTGTAAAGAAAAATCTATAAGTTAATGTAATAAATCACATACTATAACTGATTTTTGCCATTTAAAACTATGAGAAAAACATTATGTTGATTATAAAACAGAAATACAGAATGGAGACAACCATCTGTGGCTCAAGCTCGACTGCCCATTTCTTTGAGTGGCCCCTCAATGTTGTGGAAACGGGTGGAGGACATTGTCTCCATTAGAATGGGTCCCCCTAAGATGCTTCGGCTGTTAATCTGAAGTGCATTCTGTGCTTTGGAACCTCGGGGGCAAACTGTATTTCTGTTATTAATTTTTAGTTTAGCAATTCCCACCGCAACATGGTTAACCTCTATCCTAAATTTCCGCTCAAAATTTATAAAAGACATTCCAAGAAATATTTTGCCAAATAAAAATATATAAAATATTGATGAAATTGATAAATAATAACAACAAAAATAACAGTTTTTGAATAAAAAACAAATAAACAATAATAATTTATAAAATATTTTGCTCCTGCCCCCTCCCCCCAAAAATAAAAAAAACATATATTACCCTTAAAATTTATGAATAAAGAAACAAAAAATAACACATACCCCAAACATTGCAAACACAAAACCCCCAAAAACCTAACAATAGTGTCTGTCAACATCATCCTGGGAGGGATAATACACTGCACTACAATAGAAATAAAAATCCCTATCATCTATATCTCAATGGGTTCCATCATTTCTTTTGTTCTTTTTTCTACTGCGGTTTTATAATCCCTGAGACAAGTAGTTCTGGCCCTAGAGTGTTATATATATTAGCGTCTGTAGCATGTATAAGGGACATGTTATCATACCTGTGTCTTTTTATAGGTGATTGATTGTATTGATTGATTGATTGAGTGTATATTGTTCAGTGTATATAAAGTTGTACAAGTGTATAGGACCTTCCTGGGTCATGTGATACTGTCATGTGATGTACCCAGAGTTCCCTGGGTACAGGACCTACAGGTTTTGCAACCAATGTGCTGTAATCCAGCCTCCTTAGAATATAAGGGGCTGTAGTCTCTAAATTCACTTAATTCCTGGCACTCAAGCAAGCGCAATCAGCATATACTACTCAATTCATCTCAGCTAGGCCAAAGCCTAAAGAACCTGCAGCCACTTCAAAACGTGAGTTATCAAGCTATATCTACAAATTCCTAGTGACTACTATTCAACTCAAGCATACAATTAGTAGCACAGTGGCCGGCAAAAATCTCAATACTACAAGTCCCAGCAAGCCTGCAAGGTATCCTGCATCCCGGTTGCCTCTAGGAAAACTGCATCATTGTAAAGACTGTTCCATGAGAAGTTTAAGTAAAAGTTCCAGTTATCTCATAATTCCTGATGTGGACATTCCATTATTTCCTGCCATTTTTGGGCTGGTTGTCGGCAGGGCCTTCTACAGAAAACAATCGCACCCTGGTGTCACGACAAATTAGGGGTTAATACCACCTTACCCCACAGGGTTAATGCCACCAGACCCTGCAACACCATTGCCTCACCCCGCTTACCACACTTTACTTTTTTGAGACTTTATTGGTTTGGGTCTCGCTTGCTTCTCTCCGCTCGCTGTAGTCGACCATTTTTCATTTTATTTGGGATGTCCTAGGTGTTTGCCAAGTTTTTGTTACAGTGGGTCGTAAAAATAAAAAATTTAAATTCTATTGTAACTCCTGATTTTTTATTTTTACAAGGGGTTAACGCAGAAAAAGCACCATAAAATTTGTTACCCAATTTCTCTTGATTCTGGAAATACCTCATATGTGGATGTAAGTTGGGGGCCATGTTGCCTTTACACAGCCCCCATGGTGTCAGAACAGCGGTAACCCCCCACAAGTCACCCCAGTTTGGAAACTGCACCACTGCAATTAACATTTATACCCCACTTGCATTTGACAGATTTTTGGAAGATTGCTTTGCATCCACATATAGGGTATATCTGTACTTGGAAAAAATAGGGTTACAAATTTTGGGGGACTTTTTTCCTTTTGCCCCTTATGAAAAAGAAAAGTTGGGGGTTGCACTAGCATGTTAGTGTAAAAAAAAAATTTTTTTTTACACTAATATGCTGCAGTTGACCCATACTTTTAATTACCACAAGCAGTAAAAGAAGAAAAAGACCGCCAAAATTTGTAACACAATTTCTCTCAAGTACGGATATACCTCATATGTGGACGTAAAGCGATCTGTGGGCACACAACAGGGCTCAGGAGTGAGAGAGCACCATGTTCATTTGAGGCCTAAATTAATGATTTGCACATGCATCCTTGCAGAGGTTCTAAAATAAACGCAATAGTAAAAACAACCACATTTGACCCCATTTCGGAAACCACACCCCTCAAGAAATGCAACAAGGGGTGCAGTGAGTATTTACACTGCACTGGTGTTCAACAAATTTTAAGAACAGTAGGCTGTGCATATGTAAAATTTTATTTTTCATATTACGGACCACCGTTCCAAAAATCTTTCAGACACCTGTGGGGCGTAAATGCTCACTGCACCCCTTGTAATATTACTTGAGGGGTGTAGTTTCCAAAATGTGGTCACATATGGTATTCCACCCAAATCTCACACAAAATAAACTAAAATTTATTTATGTAAGAAACACTTTAAAGTAGGTAAATTTCCATGACCAATAATACTGGTATACAAGGAGTAAATATATACCACAACACAAAAACTGGATATTTTCTGATCTGCGGCGTCCTCTTTCCTTTTCTTCTTTGTCTGGATCAGACCTCCATGTCGATCTCTTACCATCTGCAGGGCAAACATGTCAGACTCCACATTTTTTCAGTGTCCTCCCATCTATAGGCCCACAAACTGTAATAATCCCCTTCAGGTAGGTAGGTAGCCAGGTAAATAGGTAACTAGGTAGGTAGATCAGGAAGCCAGATATGTAGGTAAGTGACTAGCCAGGTAGGTAGGTAGGTAGGGGGCTAGCAAGGTAGTTAGGCAGCCATATATGAAGGCCAGACATGTACATAGTTAGGTAGCCAGGTATGTAGGTAAGTAGTTAGGCATCCAGGTATAAAGTTATTTAGCCCCCCCTTCCCTGTTGGTATAGACAGCGGAGTTAACCTCCCCTTACCTGTAGATATAGACAGCAGAGTTAACTCCCCTTCCTTGTAGGCATAGGCAGCAGAGTTAACCCCCTTCCCCATAGGTGTAGGCAGCAGATTTAACCCCCCCTCCCCTGTAGGTATAGGAACAGAGTTGATCCCTCCCCCTTTCCCCATAGGTATAGGCATCAGTTAACCCCCCCCTTTCCCCATAGGTATAGGCAGCTGTTAACCCCCCCCCTTTCTCCATAGGAATAGACAGCAGTTAGTTCCCCCCCCCTCTCCCCATAGGTACAGGCATCAGTTAACACCCCTCCCCTTTCCCCATAGGTATAGGTAGCAGTTAATCCCCCTTTCCCCATAGGTATAGGTAGCAGTTATTTTTTTCCCCTTCAATATTTCTTTATTGAAAAAATGTATCATTTACATTTTAATAAATAACATTTTATACATTGAATTTCAAGATGTTGTCTTTTTTCCCACCCCCCTCCCCTACCCTCACCTTTCTCCCCCATGACATATCTCCCCTTACTGGGTGGACGGGAGGCAGAGGGACAACACATTCTCATTCTATTAATATTTCCATTATACTATATCAATTCATTTTCTTTTCTCTTTGCTTTCCCTTCCCTTTCTCTCTCTTTTCTTTTCTTTTTTTTCCATTTTAGATCTTTTATTTGTATCTTCCCAATTATTTCTACCCGCTTTTATTCTTGTGTCCCCCTGATTCCCATCCCCCTCACATAATAATAATGAAATAATAATAATAAAAAAAACTATAATTTCTTTCTTTTAACCAAATAACCTTCCTGTCACCTCCCTCCACTCCCATACCTCTGGTTTAGTTGGGGTCAGCCATCTCCTGATTATTAATAATCTAGCATAAAAGAGCATCATCAGTAGTTCCTTTCTTTCTTTTGTTGTTTTATTTACTTTTCTATCATCACCCAAGATAATCAAAGCTATATCATCTTTTATAGCATATTTAATTTTTCTCTCGATATCATAAATTATTGACACCCAATATTTTTTTCACATTCCCATACAATATGCAGGAATCCCGCGTTTTTCATTTTACATCTTAGACAGTTGCCATTTTCCCTCCCACCAATCCTGAAGAGGAATTTTGGTTTATAATAAATTCTATATACTATGTTCCATTGTATCAGTTGATGGTCTAAACTTGGGGAAATTCTTTTTATATTCCTGAATACAATCATCCAACCGCATTTATTTCTCTCACCTAATTCTTCGTCCCATTGTAGGAAGCATTTATCTTTTAAGTTATTTTTTTTATTTTTCATTATTTTGGTATAAATTACTGCCATAACTTTCTTTACAATTTTTCCCTCCTCCATTTTTCTTATAGTTTCAGTTACTTCCACTATCCGATTACTACTGTCTCTTAGTGACCCGCATATGGCACTTTTTAAACCCTGAAATTCCAACCACATACCTTTTCCTAATTTAAATTCTTCCTCTCTCCACTTTCTTAACTCTCCTTTTCTCCACACGTCTCTCAAAATGTTACATCCCCTACTTTGCAAGTTGTTAGCTTCCATCTTAGCTACCTCTTTCAAGTTTACATTATGCCAAATTGGCGCTGTCTCTAATATTCCCGTTTTTTTCATTTATTTTTTAAAGTTTTCCCAGGTTTTACAAATCCCTACTATTATAGCATTTTCCTTCCACCTCCCTTCTTTTAACTGGCCTGACTCAAGAACCTGATAACATTTTCGTATTTACCTTTAGTTTTTTCTTTGATATTTTTAAAGATTCCAAATCTCCTCCACTCCACCACATAGTACATCTGTCTTTCTAAAAAATATCCCTGTATATCAGGAAATTTAAGTCCTCCCTTCTCTCTTCCTTTACTTAAGTATTCTATTTTTATCCTCGTTCTTTTCCTTCCCCATATTAGGGCGTTTAGCATAGCTATTATCCTTCTAAAAATTCCTTTCTCGCACCAGATAGGGGCCGCTACGAAGATGTATAATAGTTTTGGTAGAATTACTGTTTTAATTAAGACTATCCTCTCTGCTCTCGTAAGATTCAGTTTATTCCATGTTCTTACCTTGTTTTCCAATTTTTTTTTATCAATGGGTATGTGTTTATTTTGTGATATTCTCCTATTTTCCCAGATATCTGTACACCTAAATAAGAAAAACGTTCTCCTTTATCCAGGATTCTAAGCTCCTTAATGATTCCCAGTTCTACTTTACCTAATGGAAGTAGCACTGATTTCTCCCAGTTTATAACCAAACCTGCATAGTTCCCATATTCCCCAATCACTTCCATAACCTTCTCTATGGAGTTTTCTAGCTTTTTCAAATATAATAATAAGTCACCTGCGTATATTGATATTTTATCCCCATCCCCCTCCACTCCAAATCCTTTTATTTGCTGATCTTCTCTGACTTTAACCGCTAGGGGTTCGAACACTAGCGCAAAAAGTAGAGGAGATAAGGGGCATCACTGTCTTGTACCCCGGGTCACTAAAAAACTCTCTGATCTTTTCCCTTCTATATTTATTCTAGCTTCCGCTCCATTATATAGCATCTTGATCATTTCTATATAATCCTTCTGGCACCCATATTTTTCCAGTACTCCCCATAGGAACTCCCACTCCACAATGTGAAACGCTTTACTTGCGTCAAGTGACATGATGGAGTGGGTTCCCTCTCTTCCCTCCACCGACTGTACTCCAGTAAGGGTCCTGTAGATATTATGCTTGGTCATCCTACCTGGGATAAATCCGCATTGATCTTCATGCACCAGTTCCCCTACCTTTTTTTCCAAACGCAATGCCAGAGCCTTCGCCAGGATCTTTACATCCGTGTTCAATAATGATATTGGACGATGTGATTCCATTTCTTTCTTATCTTTATTCGGTTTCAACAGTAATATTGTTTCTGCTTCTTTCATTGTTTCGGGTAAGGTTCCTGTTTTTAAAGAACTATTTATAGTTCTAAGCAGGGCTGGGATAAGGATTCTCCTAAATTTCCTATATATTTCAAACGGGAACCCCTCCGTGCTGGGACTTGTGTTCCCTTTGATCTGATTTAAAGCTTCTTCTAACTCCCTATGGGTCATTGGGCCCCCCGTTTCTTTCTCTTGTTGTATTGATGTCATAGCGAGCACTCCGGTCCCCGCCTCCGGACCAGAGCGCCCGCATTCTCGCCTCCTCTCTCCGGGATCCCGGCGTCTCCCGCTCGGACATACCGACCGGGAGCACGGGATTCCTTGTGTCGGGGATGCGGCTGCCGTGGCGGCTAGTCCCCACTCAAGCGCCGCGTCCCTGTCTAACTCACCCAGCACCTCGCTCCATATGCCGACTCGCTCTGCTTCTCGGCATGCGCGTCCCCGCTCTCTAGGGCGCGCGCACGCCGCCTTCAGTAAATTTAAAGGGCCAGCGCACCATTGATTGGTGCGCTGGCTAATTGTTCCCTGCTCCTTCCCCATAAAAGTTACCTGCCCCTTCCTGCCCTTGCCAGATCTTTGTGCCCTAGTGCCTCTGAGAAAGCTTTCCATATTGTGTGTATTGCCTTGCCTGTTGCCGAACCTGTTGCTACCGCCTACTCGCCTTTGAACCCTTGCCGCCTGCCCTGACCTCTGCTTCGTCCGACTACGCTCCTGCTGCCTGCTCCCTGTGTACCATGCCATATCAGCTGCCAGAGAGGTTGAGTTGCTACTGGAGGATACGACCTGGTGGTTACCGCCGCAGCAAGTCCATCCTGCCTTGCGGCGGGCTCTGGTGAAAACCAGTAACCACTTAAAACCGGTCCTCTGGTACAACCCGCGCCTTCCCCTCTCTGGTCAAGAGGATCCACTACCAGTCCTGCCGGTAAGATCCGGCCATGGATCCCGCTGATGTTCCTCTGCCAAACCTAGCGGACCTCACCTCCATTGTGGCCCAGCAAGGTCAGCAGCTAGCCCAGCTAACCGCCATGCTGCAGCAGCTCCTGCCGTCTCAGCAACAGCCAGCTCCTCCGCTTGCATCTGCTGTATCTCCTCCGCCCGCAGTTGCCACCGGTTCCAGAGTCCGCCTATCCCTGCTGGACAAGTGTGACGGAGATCCCAAGCAGTGCCGAGGGTTCCTGTCACAGTGCTCTCTCCACCTCGAGATACTGTCTGACCAGTTTCCTTCCAAGTGAGCCAAGGTAGCCTTTATCCTCAGTCTGCTCTCCGGGAAGGCCCTGGCCTGGGCTACACCGCTATGGGACCGCGCTGATCCTGCCACCTCCTCCGTCCAGAGCTTCTACCAAGAGTTCCGGAATGTTTTCGAGGAACCTGCCCGGGTTACCTCCACAGAGACTGCCTTACTAAATTTGTCCCAGGGAGGTTCTACTGTGGGTGACTACGCCATTCAGTTTGGCACCCTAGCCTCAGAACTGAACTGGAACAATGATACCCTTTGTACCACATTTAAGAAGGGACTTAACAGTGAAGTAAAGGACGGCCTGGCTGCACGTGAACTACCTTCCACCCTTAGTGACCTCATCTTGTTGGCCACTAGAATCGACAAGCGTTTCGCCGATAGGAACTCCTTCTTGAAAAAGGAAACGCTCAACCAAGACGCTACCCTCCTCTGACTCCCGTTTTTCAGCGTCTACCTCAACCTCTCTTCGGGCCTCCAGCCGTGGAAGCCATGCAGGTGGATCGTTCACGCATGACTCCGCAAGAACGAAGCCATTGCAGATACGAGAACCTGTGTATGTACTGTGCCAGTACTGAGCACTTCCTGCGAGACTGTCCTCTTCGTCCACCGCGTTCCAGAAAAGCTTGCACCTAATAAACATGGGAGAGGCGTTGCTAGGTGTGGATTCCTCCTCTCCACATCTCATCATATCCGTGCAGTTGTTCCTCTTGGATTCCGGTTCAGCCGGCAACTTCATTCACGCCTCTTTGGTTGACAAGTACCGCATTCCGGTTGTCCGCCTAACTAAGCCTCTTTTTATTTCTACGGTTAACGGTGAGAGACTCTCTGTCACTGTGCAGTTCCGTACCCTGCCACTGCAGATGGATATTGGAATTTTTCATACAGAGACTCTAGCGTTCCTAGTCCTTCCCTTCTGCTCCTCCGAACTCCTCCTGGGTCTGCCATGGCTACAATGTCACAGTCTTGTTCTGAACTGGTCATCCGGTGAAACCTGCATTGGGGCCCCTGCTGTTCGGACCGGTGTCTCAAGCCTGCTCCTGTCAAGCGACTTTCGCAAGTTTCTCCGCCTCCAGGACTGCCTAAACCATATCATTGCTTTGCGGATGTCTTCTGCAAAAAACAAGCCGAGGTCCTTCCTCCTCACAGACCCTATGATTGTCATATCGACCTTATGCCTGGTTCTACGCCATCCCGGGGTAGAATTTATCCTCGGTTCCCTCCTCCCTTGCATAGACTACAGAGGACTCAATAAAATCACAATTAAGAACCGTTACCCTCTGCCCCTAATCTCAGAGTTATTTGATCGCCTACGTGGGGCCAAGATTTTCACCAAATTGTATCTTCGAGGGGCCTATAATTTGGTTCGTATCCGGGAGGGCGACGAGTGGAAGACCGCCTTTAACACAAGAGACGGTCACTTTGAGTACCTGGTGATGCCCTTCGGCCTCTGTAATGCACCAGCCGTCTTCCAGGAATTTGTCAACGATATCTTCAGGGACTTACTCTACTCCTGTGTGGTCGTATACTTGGATGACATCCTTGTCTTCTCCTCCGACCTGGACCAACACCGGGTCCATGTGCGACAAGTGCTTACCCGCCTGAGGAGAAATCGTCTATACGCCAAGATCGAAAAATGTCTTTTTGAGCAGTCCTCCTTGCCTTTTCTTGGGTTTCATTATTTCTACTCAAGGACTTCAAATGGACCCCACCAAGCTCTCGGCGGTTTTGGATTGGCCACGCCCCTCTGGACTCCGAGCCATACAAAGGTTTTTGCGCTTCGCTAATTATTACAGACAATTCATCCCTCACTATTCCACTCTGGTGTCCCCAATTGTGGCCTTGACTAAAAAGGGCGCTAACCCTAAATCCTGGCCTTCCCAAGCTGAAGAAGCCTTCCAGTCCCTGAAGGTCACCTTTGCCTCAGCACCGGTTCTCTCTAGACCTGATTCCACCAAGCCCTTCTCTCCCGAAGTGGATGCCTCCTTGGTGGGAGCCGGAGCCGTGCTCACACAGAAATCTTCAAAGGGCAAGACCTTAACTTGTGGCTTCCTTTCTAAAACATTCTCTCCCGCGGAGAGAAATTATTCCATAGGGGACAGAGAACTGTTGGCTATTAAATTAGCACTGGAGGAATGGAGACATCTTCTTGAGGGAGCCACCCATCCTGTGAATATCTTTACGGACCACAAGAACCTGGCCTATCTTCAGTCTGCTCAAAGACTAAATCCTTGTCAGGCTCGCTGGTCTCTGTTCTTCGCCCGTTTTAATTTTGAGATCCATTTCCGTCCGGCTTCTAAGAACATTAGGGCAGACTCTCTGTCTCGCTCTTCTGATGTGGCGGGCGACGAGTTAACACCTCAACACATTATCCCACCAGAACGCCTGATTGCAGTCGCTCCTGCGGAACTGAGCCATCTTCCTCCTGGCAAATCCTACGTACTTCCACGTCACCGGGTGCAAATTCTCAAGTGGGGCTTCTTGCTACTGGAGGATACGACCTGGTGGTTACCGCCGCATTAAGTCCATCGCCTCTCTGGTCAAGAGGATCCACTACCAGTCCTGCCGGTACGTGACAACCTCTCATTCTTAACCACTTTTCCCCCAAGGTCACCGCTCCTTCTCCTGTCACTGGGTCCTCTGACGTCTTCTCGGTAAAAGAATGCCTCGCCTCCAAGGTCGTCAGAGGTAAAAAAAAAAAAATTGTTGACTGGGAGAATTGTGGCTCCGAAGAGAGGTCTTGGGAGCCTGATAACAATATCTTCAACAAGGAGCTCATCCATAGGTTCCTGGGCTCCAAAAATAGGGAGAGACCTAAGGGGGGGGGGGGTACTGTAACACCGAGCGCTCCGGGTCCCGCGGCTTCCCCGGAGCGCTCTCGGTGTTCGGCTTGTAGCAGCGCTCTGGTCACTGTCCCTGACCGGAAGCGCTGTCCCCCTGCCTGCGGCGGGGATGCGATCCGCTTGGTGGGCTGTCCTCGCCCGCAGGTCGCATCCCAAGTGACTTACCAGTCGGGTCCTGCTGTGTCTTCCTCTAATTGTGTCTTCCACTAATTGGTGCCTGGCCCAATTAAGTTAAATGCATAAATACTCACTTCCTTTTCCTCCCCTTGCCGGATCTTGTTACCTTGTGCCAGAGAAAGCGTTTCTTGTGTCCCTTTGCCTGTGTATCCAGACCCTTTGCCGTTGCCCCTGACTACGAAACGTTGCTGCCTGCCTTGACCTTCTGCTACGTCTGACCTCGCCTTGCCTTGTCCCTGTGTACAGCTGTCAGTGAGGTTGAGTCGCTATCGGGTGGAATGACCTGAGGGTTACCTGCCGCAGCGAGTCCATCCCGCTTTGCGGCGGGCTCTGGTGAAAACCAGTAACCTCTTAGATTCCGTTCCCCTGGTATGGCCCACGCCATCGCCTCACTGACACAGGGGATCCACTCCTGAGTCCTTCCTGCATACCAGTCCGGATCCTGACACCTGGCTACCCTGTGGGAAGCCCATAAATTTGTAGTCATTGCATTGCTCTGGGATCCTGCCTCAAGAAGGATGCTTTGGCTCTCTCCCGGGATCTTAAGGCAGAGATTCGTAGATTAGAGGCATTGTTACTGTCCTCGCCCTCCCTTTCAGTCTTGCGGAGGCTAGTGGCTGCCCAGGCTCATCTGTGGGCCTTAGCCCTCCATAAAGTGGAGCGTCTCATACTGAGCATCTTATACTAAGCAGTGGTTTTATGAATGTGGTAATAAGGTCCACAGTATGTTGGCTCGGCACCTCCATTACCGTGCTGCTGCCCAGTCTCCCTCGGCTCTCAGGAACTCTTCTGGCACTCTTCACTATCACCCGGATGATGTCTTCCTTCTCTCTATTCCCTCCCCTCTCAACTCCAGTCTGACCTGGTGCAGTGTGATCTCTCCTTTCTGTGGGCCTGTGACCTGCCATTCCTGTCAGCTACTGATGGAGCCTCCTTAAATGCTCCAATCACCTTGCAGGAGCTTCAGGAGGTGGTTCAGTCCCTTCCTTCAGGGCGCTCTCCTGGGCCAGACGGGTTCACTTATCTCTACTATCGGACGTTTGCTTCTCAACTTCTTCCTTGATGGGTGAGAGGTCCTGCAGTCGCTTTTATATTCCCTGATCACTCTCATTCCTAAACTGGACAAGGATTGTTCAAGCTATCGGACTATCGCTCTCCTTAATGCTGATTTAAAGGTGTTTGCCAAGGTTTTTGCTAACTGTCTGTGCTGTTTTCTTCCCTCCCTTATCCATAAGTAGTGTTGCTCGCGAATATTCGCAATTCGAATATTATTCACGAATATCGCATATTTGCGAATTCGCGAATTTCGCGAATATAGCGCTATATATTCGTAATTACGAATATTCGTTTTTTTTTTTTTTTTCCTTCACAGTACACATCACAGTGATCATACCTCTCTGCTTCCAGCTTGTGTGGTGTAAAGAAGGCTGTAATACTACTGTGTGAGACTAGCGTGCAAAAGTTCGCATATGCGGAAATTAGCATATGTTAATATTCGCATATGCGAATATTAACATGCGCTAATCTTCGCATATGCGAATTTCGTATTTGCTAATTTTGTATATGCTAATATTCACATATGTTAATTTTCGCATACGCGAATATTCGCATATGCGAAAATAAAACGAGGGTATACCGAATATGCGAATATTTGCGAATATATGACGAATATTCGTCCATATATTCGCGAATATTCGCAAATTCGAATATGGCCTATGCCGCTCAACACTATCCATAAGCACCAGGTGGGTTTCATCCCCAGTCGTCAGGGTGCGGACAACACTAGGAGAGTGGTGGGTCTAATAGACTTGGTCAATCGGCGCTCGGAGCAGGCTTTGGTGCGGAAAAGGCCTTAAATAGGCTAGGTTGCGCTGAGGGGCCTCTACTCCTGCCCTACTGCCACTATCAAACTTCCTCATGTCACTTCCTCTAGCTTTCCTCTTTATAATGGCACTCGACAGGGGTGTCCGCTGTCTCCCCTGATTTTTGCTCTTTGTATTGAGCTTCTGGCTGCTCTAATCCAGGAGACCTGGATATCTCGGATTTGTAGCTGCATGATTTCAAAAGCTCTCTTTTTGTGGATGATGCTCTTCTTACTCTGACCCATCCCCTGACATCCCTTCCTAATCTCTACAGGGTCCTGCAGTCCTATGGGGTGGTCTCGGGCTATAAGGTGAACGTATCTAAGACATGGGCGATGCCCTTTAATCTCAAGGTGTTTCTCTCCACTCTTCTTCGGGCTGATTACTTCTTTAAGTGGTCTCCCTTTGCTGTTAAAGGGGTACTCCTGCTCAGTGTTTGGAACAAACTGTTCCAAACGCTGGAGCCGGTGTAGGGAGCTTGTGATGTCATAGCCCCACCCCTCATGACATCACGCTCCACCCCCTCAATCCAAGTCTATGGGAGGGGGTGTGACAGCCGTCTTGCCCCCTCCCATAGACTTGCATTGAGGGGGCGGGTCAAACGCTGAGCAGCGGAGGACCCAGCCAATTTTCACTGTAGGACCCGGCCACTTTATGAACATCTGATCACTTTCAATTTAACCATTAATAACTCTGGGATGCTTGTACCTTTCATTCTGATTCCGAGACAGTTTTTTCGTGACATATTCTACTTTATGTTAGTGGCAAAATTTTGTCGATGCTTGCATCGTTTCTTGGTGAAAAATTCAAATATTTTTTTTTTACTTTGAAGCTGGACAGTCAGTGGCTGTCCAGAAATGCTGGGAGTTGTTGTTTTGCAACAGCTGGAGGCTCCATTTTGGAAACACTGATGTACAATAAGTTTTTCATTTTTATTGGGGGGGGGCAGTGTAAGGGGGTGTATATGTAGTGTTTTCCCTTTATTATGTGTTAGTGTATTGTAGTGTTTTTAGGGTATGTTCGCACTGGCAAAGGTTTACATTGAGCTTCCCGGGGACCGAAATTCCCATGGGCGTACGGGTACGCCCTGGGTCCTTAAGACCCAGGTACAGAAGGTGTATCCATACACCCTGGGTCCTGTACAGGTTAAGTATCTAAGTGTCCTCCTTACCCCTTGATAGTCTTCCTTTTATTCCACTAACTTCCCTCCTTTGTTCAGTGCCCTTAGGACGTTAATTATTTCGTTAATTAGGACGTTATATTTCATTTTTTGTCCGTATTGCAGCTGTTAAAATGATGGTCCTTCCCATGCTACTTTACATTTTTGAGACTTTATCGGTCTGGGTCCCGCTTGCTGCTCTCCGCTCGCTGTACTCAACCATTTTTAATTTTATTTGGGATGTCAAGCGGGACCGTTTGCTTATGTCCTAGTTGTTTGCCAAGTTTTTGTTACAGTGGGTCGTAAAAAAAAAAATGTAATTCTGTTGTAACCCCTGATTTTTTATTTTTACAAGGGGTTAATGCAGAAAAAGCTCCATAAAATTTGCTACCTAATTTCTCTTGATTCTGGAAATACCCATATCTGGATGTAAGTCGCCTTTACACAGCCCCCATGGTGCCAGAACAGTGGAAACTCCCCACAAGTCACCCCAGTTTGGAAACTGCACCCCTGCAGTGAGCATTTACACTCCACTTGCATTTGACAGATTTTTGGAAGATTGCTTTGCGTCCACATATGGGGTATATCTGTACTTGGAAAAAATAGTGTTACAAATTTTGGGGGACTTTTTTCATTTTGCCTTTTATGAAAAAGAAAAGTTGGGGGCTGCACTAGTTGGGGGCAACACCAGCATGTTAGTGTAAACATTTTTTTTTTTTTTTACACTAACATGCTGGTGTTGCCCCATACTTTTAATTTTCATAAGCAGTAAAAGAAGAAAAAGACTCCCAAAATTTGTAACACAATTTCTCTCAAGTACTGATATACCCCATATGTGGACGCAAAGCGTTCTGCGGGCACACAACAGGGCTCAGGAGTGAGAGAGCACCATGTTCATTTGAGGCCTAAATTAGTGATTTCCACATGGATCCTTGCAGAGGTTCTAAAATAAACGCAATAGAATAAACAACCACATGTGACCCCATTTTGGAAACCACACCCCTCAAGAAATGTAACAAGGGGTGCAGTGAGCATTTACACCACACTGGTGTTCAACAGATTTTTTGGAACAGTAGGCTGTGCATATGTAAATTACATTTTTGATACTACAGACCACTGTTCCAAAAATCTTTCAGACATCTGTGGGGTGTAAATGCTCACTTCACTCCTTGTAACATTCCATGAAGGGTTTAGTTTCCAAAATGGGGTCACATATGCTTATTTTTTATTGTTTTTTTTTTTTTTTTGCGCTTATGTCAGAAGCCACCCCTGAGCAAATCACCAATTTAGGCCTCAAATGTACATTTGCTGTCTCCTGAGCCATGTTGTGCACCCACACAGGGACGTGCACAGACATTTTGAAGGGCAGGGGCTTAAGTAAAAAAAAGAGGGCACTTTTCATAAATTAAAAAACGTCTGCCAGACTTAATGGGCAGACGTACTGCGGCCCAGGGACACAGTGGACTCCCGCCGGGCCTCCTCGACATTCCTATGCCCATAAAAGTTGGTGTTTTTGTAAAATCGAGTCAAGAACAGTTTCTATGAAGGTATGCCATGTGTATATACACTTTGGCTGTGCTGTCAGTCTTATTTACAGAAAACATGTGACAGCTGCCCTATAATATACTGTATTATAGAGGAGATTTATACAAAACCTGTGCAGAGAAAGAGCGGTGCAGTCGCCCATAGCAACCAATCAGATCGTTTTGCAGAGGGCTTTTCCTCTGCAAAGGTTTTAATAAATCTCCCCCTATATGCCCCCACCTGAGCTCTATATGACAGAACCCATCACCAATAACCCAGCACCCATCACCAATCACCCAGCACCAATCACTCAGCACCCATCACCCATCCCCAATCACTCAGCACCCATCAACCATCACCCAGCACCCATCACCAATCACCCAGCACCAATCACCCAGCACCAATCACCCAGCACCAATCACCCAGCACCCATCACCAATCACCCAGCACCCATCACCAATCACCCATCACCAATCACCCAGCACCCATCACCAATCACCCAGCACCAATCACCCAGCACCTATCACCAATCATCCAGCACCAATCACCCAGCACCCATCACCAATCACCCAGCACGCAGCACCAATCACCCAGCACCAATCACCCAGCACCCAGCACCAATCACCCAGCATCAATAACCCAGCACCAATCACCCAGCACCAATCACCCAGCACCCATCACCCAGCACCAATCACCCAGCACCAATCACCCAGCACCCATCACCCAGCACCCATCCCCAATCACCCAGCACCCATCTTATGCAGGAATCTTTTCACAGCCCTGGTTCTTACACTGAAGAGATGGACACCTCACTAATATATACGTACAGTCTACAATATACTAGAGTTGGCAAAAAAAGAATTATAAATATACAAAGACGTCCATGCATAGCACAGCATACAGGATGGAGGCAGGGAAGCTCCGCCTCCATTGCGCACAAGACTGACTTCGCATACTAGCAATGTGGGGCAATACCTAGAAAATGGAAAGACCAATTTTTGTATACTGCACTGTAACCTAGTGCATTGGGTTTAGTGCGAATAAACAGCCTGTCAGTTTCCCTTTAATTATATACCTTACCCCCCTTAATGATCTATATACTGTGCCACCATTCATCTATTGATTCCCTATATACTGTGCCACCATTAATGAACTATATACTGTGCCACCATTAATGAACTATATACTGTGCCACCATTAATGAACTATATACTGTGCCACTATTCATCTATTAAATCCCTATATACTGTGCCACCATTAATGAACTATATACTGTGTCAGCATTAATGAACTATATATTGTGCCACCATTAATGAATTATATACTGTGCCACCATTCATCTATTAATTCCCTATATACTGTGCCACCATTAATGAACTATATACTGTGCCACCATTAATGAATTATATACTGTGCCACCATTCATCTATTAATTCCCTATATACTGTGCCACCATTAATGAACTATATACTGTGCCACCATTAATGAATTATATACTGTGCCACCATTCATCTATTAATTCCCTATATACTGTGCCACCATTAATGAACTATATACTGTGTCACCATTAATGAACTATATACTGTGCCAGCATTAATGAACTATATACTGTGCCACCATTAATTAACTATATACTGTGCCACCATTAATGAACTATATACTGTGCCACCATTAATGAACTATATACTGTGCCAGCATTAATGAACTATATACTGTGCCACCATTAATGAACTATATACTGTGCCACCATTAATGAACTATATACTGTGCCACCATTAATGAACTATATACTGTGCCACCATTAATGAACTATATACTGTGCCACCATTAATGAACTATATACTGTGCCACCATTAATGAACTATATACTGTGCCACTATTATTTAACTATACTGTGCCACCACTAAGGGTGCGTTCACACGTGCATATTTTCTGCTGCAGATCTGCTGCAGATTTGCTTTAGCAGAATTCTCTACCCATTGTCAATGGGAAGCAAAATCTGCAGCAGATCTGCAGCAAAAATAGGCACGTTTGAACGCACCCTAAGGATCTATACACAGTGCCAGCATACACAAAAAATATAATGTTCCAATATAATGAAATATATACTGTGCTTCCATAAATTCCCTATATACTGTGCTTACATTCCTCCAATAATTCCTTAATAATGTGCTTCATACAATAAATACAAGCACATAACATAAAGGCACATACATTACATAGGTCATATACACACATACAGTACATAGGTAATATACACACATACAGTACATAGGTAATATACACACATACAGTACATAGGTAATATACACACATACAAAGAGACACTGACACATACATACAGGTACAAATATACATTAAGAAACATAAATACACAGACACACATATAACATGGAATATATACTAAAAGATACAGCCGATAAGCACATCATACATACAGGTACACACATACAATCACTCACAGATATATACACACATACATACATACACACACACACACACATACATACACACATACAGATTCACTTGCTTATATACATACACACATACATAGATTCACTTGCTCATATATATAAACACACACACATATACATACATACACACATACATAGATTCACTTGCTCATATATATATACACACACACATACATAGATAGATTCACTTGCTCACATATACACACACATATACATACCAGTGGCGTTGCGACCCGGGTGCGGGGGGTGCGGCCCTAACCTAATGGGGTGACACCAAGACGCTCCGCAGCACCCCCCTCCCCAGCTACACTGACACCCCCCTACTGTGCCCGACCGGCCTCCCATCCGTCAGCACCCCCCCTCCTTCACCTGCGCTGTGTGTGTGCAGTGCGCCCGTCCATCAGCAACCCCCCCCTCTTTCAGTGCGCCCGTCCGTCATCACACCACCCCCCTCACCTTCACCAGCACTGTGCCCGGCCTCCGCTCCCACGTCTGCGCCGGCCTGACGTCACACCGTATGGCCGCGCAGGGGGACGTCACTTACGTCACTCGCAGGGCGCCCAGTGAGAAGGATCGCTGCGCTGGATGGGTGAGTGTGTGTGTCTGTCTCTCTGTCTGTCTGTCTCTATCTATGTTTGTGTGTGTGACTCTGTGTGTGTGTCTGTCTGTGAGTGTGTGTGTCTCTGACTGTGTGTGTGTTTGTGTGTGTGTCTCTCTGTGTTGTATGTGGTTTCTTTTTTGTGTGTGCGTGTGTGTGTGTGTGTGTGGGGGGGGGGTTAACCAGTGATCTAATGTGGGGAGACTTTGACCCATTGTGGGGAACCTGCAAGGGAACCTGCGGCCTAATGTGGGGAAACTACTACCTAATGTGGGGAGTCTATTCTACCTAATGTGGGAAGTCTATTCTACCTAATGTGGGGAATCCGTGCTACCGAATGTGGGGAATCTATGCTACCTAATGTGGGGAAACTGCTACCTAATGTGGGGAATCTGTGCTACCTAATGTGTGGAAATTGCTACCTAATGTGGGGTAACTGGTACCTACCTAATGTGGGGGAACTGGTACCAAATGTAGGTAATCTAT